>NC_051162.1:161720135-161817670 GCF_013339745.2 Dermacentor silvarum | reverse complement strand
TACGAAAGAGTTGATTAACCTGATGAGGATACTTTCTTTCAGGTTCATCAACTCTTTCATATCCTGCAAGGCCTGGCTATCCAGTACGCCCTTGAATAGGCTGGGAGGCTTGACATCCCGCTCCCAACATGGGACTAGCCAGGCAGGTGGAAACACCCCGTACAGGTGTGGCCACCTGAAGTTTTAGGGGCGAAGCTCCTTAGGGTTGGGTCTGTCCCTCCTCTGTAGTAGTAGTAGCAGTCGTAGTAGGTAGCCACGTCTACATTTATGAGAAAAAAAATTCCGAAAGTTGTGTCCGTCGCGCGGCGCTAACCACTACGCAACGAAGCGCACATGAACACACGCACCACGATGACAATAAATACCCAACATTAAGAAAGACTGCGCGTTTCTTACGCGTTTGTGCTAGCGCGTTACGCCCCGTGTAAGAAGCTGGTGTAAGACGCTGTGGCATCTCCGCCTTACCTCCGTATTCATAAACGCCCTCCTGGACTTGAACTTGACTGCCACCGGCCTGGGCAGCGCGTTCGAAACGCGTTGAGGCCGGTGGCAAGTCAAGTTCAAGTCGAGGAGCTCGTTTATGAATACGGGGTTATACTCTTCAGCAGTCATGTTGATTGGCGTCTGCAAACGCGGTGCACCGATCCGGCATGTGTCAACGCTGCGTAAGACGCTGTGGCCCTCTCCCCCTTACTAGAGAGTACTGCACGTTTCTAACGCGTTTGTGCTAGCGTCCCCTTAAGTGGGACATGGTTCACTTATAATGAAGGGCGCTGTTTATAAAATAGGAACGACGTCACATATGGCGCGTGTCATTGGTGGAAGTCAATCGTTTCGATTTAGTGTGGCGAGACTGGGTGGCGAATTACACGAAGATTCACGGTGTTACCGATGATTGCCTACGGAGCTTCGACCACATCATCATCATTAACCCGTGGATGATGCGGTGTTTTTTTTTTCACCCTCCATCAGCACTAAATGTGATAGGTTGAAATTGGTTTCTAAATCACATCCTACACCGTTTTGAGTGTAAGGGTGGGTTTATAGTTTGATGTACCCACCAGTGGGAGTAAATTATGTGACAGTGTGCAGAAGCTGAAGCTTGTGCTGGCGCAGTCGACTCGGTGCTGCTGCACCAGATAAATCGAGAGGAGAGTTCGCGCATGGGCAGTTAGGTCCTCATGGTAGCGGTCGCTTGGGCTAATGTCATCTAAATCAAGCGAGAAAGCGGCTGGAGCTCTACAAAGCTGTACACAAAGTGACGGCCACAGTGGACCATGCTACGTTGATTTAGTCGGTGTTTTGATCTCTGTTTCACTCCGGAATATTCATGCTGCCAGCTCCACGGTCACACTGGCGCTGTAATCTAACTTTGGGAGCACATTAACTTTTCCAACTGTGTATTTGAAGGTGGGCCAGCCCTGAGTGCAGTGTCGGAAGCCTCTGTAGAATGTGACTGGGCGGATAATGTGTACGGAAGGCAGTGTATACCTAGCCCTGTATACCTAGTCAGAAATCACAATGTAGCATCGATGGCCTCGGCTGGAACCACACTTATCCCACATGATATTGTCGTGAATCTTGAAATAATTTTCTTTCGTCGTGATGAAATTAGACAAATGATTCTTCTAATTTTATTGCGATAGCAATTATATGGACACTCCAGGCGAATTTCTGCCGTCGTCGTCGCCGTGATGTTCCGTATAAAGTTCAACGGTGATAAAATCGTCGCCGCGTGCCGTGCGTTCTGTGCGCGAGCTAAAGCGTGCGAGGGTGAGCCTGCAACTACAGCTTCATCTCGCGCACGTTGAGAGGAAGGCGGCCGGAAGCATACGCTCTCGTTCACGCGCGAGTCACGCGGAGGAGGTGACAGAGATGGGAGGGGGGGGGGGAGGGTGCGTTCTGCTTATGCGGCTGCTGCTCACGGAGCTATCTTGAAAACGATGTGCGACGCGGCAGAAGTGTGCGCCCGCGGGGCCTCATCTTCAAAGCGATCTGCGAGGGGCCAAAGTGCATTCGCCGAGTGCCGGTAGCGTCGTATGCGCTGCGCTTTCCACGTTTACTTCTCGTTGAAGCGAGAGCCATCGCGAAGGTCAATTTGCTCACTGCCGCTTGCGGGCTTTCTCACTCCAGCGTTTTGACGAGCTCTCGCGGTGATCGAGCAAAATGTGTTTCATGTTTACCCGTGCGCGCGTGACACCGTGCTTGTTTATTTAATTAGTAAGCGAATATTTACAACTTCGTACGGCCGATAAAAACTACTATCCTTAATTCGTATAGCTTTCTACTAATTTGCTATCGCAATCGATGCTTCGCCTTTCGGGCGAAACTTCGACTTTTCTATTACACAGCACGTGAAGCTTTGTTCTCACAAATAGCTGCTACATAATATTTTAATAGCAAGTTCCAGCGCTTTCTATCATGCAGGTGTTGCAATCGATTTCAAGGTCTGGTAGATCAACAACTGTCACGCTTGGAAGCGAAGTTCTCAGGGTTGTTTATCGAACGCTGTTCTTTAACTTTGCTCGAAAAAAAGTTGTAAGGCTTGGTAGCAGAGTCGATTCCATATTTATTTTCGCAATGCTTAATGGAACGCCTGATTGAACACTCAGTTTTGGTAAGCAATACCAAGTATCCCAATACCAGTACAGTTTGCGATAAAATGTGCAGAACCGTCCGCTGAACTTTTTGGAATGGTTTCTTTCCATTGTACGGAACCTTGCTGAAACAGTGAGGCGTCTGGTTAGGATGGTAAAACTTCCGGACGTCTTCACATTTTGTTCGCAACCCTTGTGAGACGATGGCCGAAGCGGTTTGGAGCGGCTCTATTAGTTTGCACTGGTTCAGGCTCAGCCCCCAAATGGCGTCACACTTTCTCGGTTCGAATTGAGTTCTTCTTCGGCGAAAAGAAGCGGCTAAATTCCGATTACGTTTCAATTCCGGGTACTATTCGACGACCTCGTTTCATTAATTGTAGCCCCCTTTTTTTAACGCGCATTGAATATATTGCGAGCTGTGCAATACTTCCCTGTCAGTATCTGTCAAAACACGCAAAGTAATACTTGTTGTTGGGCTACTCAGGTTCTACTGTATTACGTACGATAATAACTATGACCACTTAGCCCAAAGCGACATAAAAATAATGGAAGGAAGGAACAAGGTAAACGCTAACTGTCGGCTGTTTATTGTGCACGCAGATACATTGAATACATACGGGAAAACCTTCAAACGCGCATTACCGCACCCGCATAATTTTTTCAGTGAAACGACTCTCCGAGGGAAAGAGGGTGAAAAATTAACGTCGCGCGGTTACTTGACGCCCCAAATTTCCTTATGTGAAAGGTTTCTAATAATTACTTCTGCTTACAATCCTTATTTGGTCTAACAGTGGCTTACACTGATGTTCTTAACACTCGGTAGGCAAGTGCGCCCCGTCCTCACTTCCTAAACACCGCTCGCGTGTTCCCGCGCATGCACATTTATGCAGTGCCTGGTCTAGCCGACGTAGCTCTTGCCTCAAGATATCGCGGCATTCTGTACACTACTACGGTCGCACATTTTACGTACGGCCTGGTGTGTTTCTTCGAGCAACCACGCTTCCTCCTAGTGTCAGAGTTTCTTGCTACTACTAGTGCTTCTAACCACGATTATTGCTGCTTTGTATTGTCCCTTTCTCCCCTTAATTTTTTTATGTGAATATGCGCTAAGTGGCCATAGTTCTTACGGTAGTAATACAAACATACACATGTTTTAAGTTTGTCTATCTTTGGCGATTAGTCTGAGTTTAGATTACTGAAATGCGCATCAGAGTTTTCGAAGAAAAAATAATGCAGCAGCTATACTGTAGTTGTCTAAGTATGCGTGAATATGCTCCCAAATTTCAGTTCGCCCACCCCTAAACTTGAGTTGGCCATCCCCAAATATCAAGTTTCCCGACTCCCAAAGTGAAATTGGCCCACCCAAATGTTAAATTGACCAACCCCCAAATTTCAGTTGGCCGACCCCCAAATTTCAGTTGGCCGCCCCAAATTTCAGTTGGCTCACCACCAAATATCACTTTGCCCACCCCTACCGCATGCGTTGTCTATGGAGCCCTATGCATGCCTATAGATATTCTGTCGTATCAATTTCTTTTTGTTCAAACCATTCCTTATCGATTAAAAACTACCAATCACCTACATTTACACTATTATAATGATTACGTGTCTTAACTTTGCAAATACGCGTTCTTGTGCAGATAAAAGGCATTACACTTTTCGCGTAACGGGGCTGGGTTGCTCGCCAAAGATTGCTTAGGTAAGCATTAAAAGAGAATGCTAGGCCAGCATGCATTACTCTCTACCGCACTGCAGGGCCTGAATCACAGGGGGGGTCAATACTACCACTGAAGCCCCGACTACTGAAGGCCCGGTTTGATATTAGTACTTAACGGGTTTGGTGTCCTGTGCTGTCAGGCTACGGTTCCGGTTCGATCTTTTTTGTAATAAAGTGGACTGATACGGCCCGGCAGGACCTCTGTTTGGTCCTATATGGTCCTCTTTTGACGCCTAACCAAACCGGTCAGGCTCAGCATTAGCTCTGAAGGGTGAGGCTCAGACCTGTTTAGTGACGTATATAGACCGATTTGAAATCAGGCGGGATTGTTCAGTGAATAAATGTTTTTTCTCTAAACAAACCAAATAAATTGTTTTTGTGCGCGCCAATACCATGATCTGATTATCAGCCTTACCATAGCGGGGGACTCCGGATCAGTTTTGACCACATGAGATAACTCAATCTGGGCACCCAATGCCTGATAAAAGCGACGCAGTATGGCTCCGAATTGAACAATGAAATACGTAAATGAAAATGAAAGTGAAGCAAAAATGGGTTGTTAATACAACCAGGTCTCATACGTTGTTAGTGAGAGAAAGCAGTGGTTATAGAAGCAAAACTTGGCTTTTCTTTACCACTCTACCCAAGCAGGACAAATGTCATCGTAAGGGCGGCAAAGGCGAAGGGCCACATCAAAATATGTATTCATCCGCGCTTCCGTCGACGAACATGGCTAAGGGAGTGCTTTCTCGTTTATTTCGTGACATGTCTGGCAGCTACTCTTGAGCAACGTTCACCAGGTTCATTCTTGCCTTCTTTCGGGATGAAGCAACCACGGGATTGTGCCTGTGGGACGCTGAAGGCCTGCGCGCGTAGGAGTCCCGGTATCCGCTTGACATTTCCAGGGAGTGGGGAACTCCGGCCCGAGCGCCCCGCGTGGGTGGCTCGCTGCAGGCGTTTGTTTTTGCGCAGTAAGTGACAGGGTACCGCTCGCTTCTCCGGATGTTGAAATGTAGAGGACCTATTTCATTATGCCCTGTCTAGACTGTCGACAGGTCATCACTGCGGCTATTGTTATGATTCATTTTTAAGGAGAGTGAAACGGTCCTCGCTACGACAACGCAAGTGGCGTTAGTTTAATAGAATTTCTGATGAATGGACGGCGTCGAAGGTAACAATGAAAACAAAACGCCAAGGTGAAACTAAATGGTTGCGTCGGCAGAAAAACAAAAATAAAAATAAAGACATTTTATATAATAATGTCACCTTCGCGTGGAACCAGGAATATTGGTAGCGGTTAAAATTACAATTTCGCGAAGTTAAAAAACGGAAGAAAATATGTCGCAGTTTCACCCGACAAGCGAAGTATAGACTGCGATAGCAAACTAGTGGAAAGCTATACGAAGTAAGCATAGTAGTTTTATCAGCCGTATAAACTTGTAAACATTCGCTTACTAACTAAATCACCGAGCATGGTGCCACGCGCGCACCGGTAAACATGAACACATTTCGCTCGATGACCTCAGAGACTCGCTGTCAAAACGCGGGCGTGAGGAAGCCTGGCAGCAGCAGCGAGCGAATTCAGCCGACGGTAGGAATGCGCTTGGAGTGTCCATATAATTGCTATCGCAATAAAAACAATGTTTTAAGTCACAGAATATCATCAAATGCACATCCTAAAAGGTATACAATACATAGCAGGCATGCGAGTGGGCGTCACTGTTAACGTCCCCTTCATATTTTGAAATTCTTTTTTTCTGAAACCTTTCTTATTCCTTCACTAGCAATCTGTAGGTGTTCTTTTTTTTCGGTGACTTGTCACAAGGCATAAGTACCAAAAAACTAACAGACAGACAAACAAAGAACTTTACTCACTAGGTCCTGAGAAGCCCTGCCGCTCCCACGTGGGGACGGTTAGGCCGAGCCTAACCGCAGCATCGTGGGCTCTCTGGACAGCCAAGTTTGTCGTGAAAGTTCTGAGCTCTGGATGGCAGAGCTCCATTCTTCTTCCGTGATGCGATTGGGCCCCGTAAGAGGGGCATCGCCAGAGCATGTGTTCTAAATTGGTAACAGCCGCGCAGTCGGGGCAAGCAGAGCTAAAAGCCTCGGGAGTTTTCGAATGAAAAAGGAAAAACATGAAATAAAGATAATGCCACATAGTGCTAGCGCACTTTCCCATTATTTAGCGGGTTTCTCTGTCTCATCTGCCACATTCGAATTTAGGCTGGCCTCCCCGAGCATCTTCTGCCTCTCCTGCTCGCATGCTCGGAATAAAGATTATGGCACAACCCATTTTGCGATGCCTGTCTCTGTTAATGCGTTAAAGCAACGTCGCTACACACCTCATTGGTAAAGCCACGTTATATATAGTCTGTAGTGGTCATTCCGAGACTTGCGCCACTTCCGCCAAGTCTGACATACGCTATCGCCGTTATCAGACCACTTTGCGTATGGCCCTCACTTGCCAAGATCGCTTACGAGCGTAACGGCACGCTGACGATGCAGTGACAGCGATGGAATATACCGAAGAAAAAGCGGCGTCGATGGAATTATGGAGCGTCGTCGATGGTCCACCGACGATGACATGACCACGGCAACATAATTACCATTGAATGGCCACCTAACCATTCAATGGTAATTATGTTGGTAATTATGTTGCCGTGGTCATGTTGCCGACGACTGATGACATGACCACGGCAACATAATTACCATTGAATGGCCACCTAACCATTCAATGGTAATTATGTTGGTAATTATGTTGCCGTGGTCATGTCATCAGTCGTCGGCATCCCCACCTTCTTATGACGACGACTGCGTTATAAAAATACAACACGTTCAAACAATTATCAGTATTTAAAGCGATAAACTCAAAATAAAGTTCCTGCCGCTAACGACAGAGCACGCTTTCCATCAGCTATTTCATGTTTTAAATTATCAGTACTGAATGATTCCCGGCCTCTCGGTGGAATATTGCTGGAGCCTGAGTGGCCAGCAGCAACCCATGTTTTCTTGCTCTCGATTTAGAAGGCGTTTTATTGCGTCGGGCCTGTGGTGGGCCCTGGTTCGTGGCGCGCAGAGTGCTTGCTGGAAAAGATCGCTACAACAGTGACGCATCCATTAAGGAGACAGTGACAAGAAACAATAAAACAGTTTGGACTTGGGACGTATCCTGCAATAACCATATTTTGTTTAAGTTCGTGGTAAAATGTTGAATATTAGAACAGAAAATGAAGGTCACAGTTCCGGTTCTTGAATTTCGCGCTGAAACTGTATCACTGAAAAGTAAGTGTGACATCACGGTATACAAATTATGCATGTATTGCGAAGATGGATTGCGTTTATTCACAAGATGAAAAATGCGAAGGTATCGCCCAGCGAAAACAGTTCCCGGTGCCGTACGCGAGCCAGCACAGCTTCGTTCTCCTCTTCATCCAAACTCCGCTCGCACGTTTCACTTGAGACGATGCCCGCTGGGCGAGTCATTGAGTAGATTGACGGTAGAATGGCGTAAGGAGCGCGACATGTGTCAGCTGTGTCTTTCTATAGAGCGCCGACCATTGCTTGTGACGTTGGATATTACATACGTAACGTCGCTGAGGCGGTCGACAATGACGAACGGAACGGAGTAGCTGGCCAAGAAGTTCTGACAGAGACCACGTTTGCGGACCGGTGTCCACAGCCTCACAAGGTCACGTTTAGTATAAGACACGGAATGATGGCGGGCGTCGTAACGGATCTTTGAACGCTGTTTATATGCCAGAGTTCGGAGGCGCGCGCGAGCGGGTACGCGAAAAAAAAAAAAAAATATATATATATATATATATATATATATATATATCTTTTTCATATTTGGAATGTTGTGGCTCAGTACGAGTTCCTCAAACTTTCTAAGCTTTTGGCCGCGTTTCTTTTTTTTTTTGAAATTCATTCTAGCCCGCCTTTATCGACAGAAAGTTATCTTAGCCCGAGCTGCCGCCATTGAAATGTATGCCGAAATGTATGAGCTAGTGCGGAAACTTCAAGGCGTCGTCGCCACGTGTCTATCGTTCTCGCTCGTTTTCTGACTTACCATGTTTCCTCTCGTGGTAAGACAGCCATTTTGTTATGGTAGAAGCTTTCATTCACTAATACAGCCAAAATCATTTTTCGTGTCTAAGCGTCCGTACGACTTGATGCTCCGTCTCTTGGCCTCTTGTATATTTGAGCGTCTTCGTATACCCTTTAAGAACAGTTGCACCCTTTGGGGTGTATTTTTGCCACAGAACAATAATCGCCATCTGACTTGCGTGGCTTTCCTTTCTTTAACGCTGTGCGCCCGGCATTTCTCGGTCACGAACGACAAGAGCATTATCAGCGTGACACAGCGTTCTCGACAGGAAAGTACCAAGTGCAGAGTTTTCAAGATAAGAAACGCAAGGAAGACAAATGACGATTATTGTTGTGTGGCAAAAAATGCACCCCAAAGGGTGCAACTGTTTTTAGAGTGTACTCTTTTGCACATCCCGTATTACAAGAGTCCTTTAATACAATCAAAGCAATCCGGTATTACCTTAAGTATGCGGAACTATTTCTCATGCGGCTGCTGTTTCCAGGTAGCAGCCCGTGTGTGCTACAGTTGCGTGGCTTTGGCGGCTAGTCGTTGGCGCAAGAAGTGCGAGCTTGTGTGTCTTAGAAACAGGCGGGTCGTTTGAACTGTCTGCATTCGTTATCATTGCTATCTCACTTATCAACCTAACCACTTCGATAACAATCTGGTTTTGTTCTACAGCGAGATTGTTAGCCTCTAGGATTTCTCGTGGCCTCCTCATCCAAAAAACGGCAGCCGGAAAGGGGTTTGTATTTGAGTTTCCGCATAACAGAATTATGTTCTCGGGTATATTCGAATTACACTTAGATGCTATGATTTCGGTAGGTTGTGTATAAGTCGCACCTTACTAATATTCTAACGCATTTTACCTTCAGAAATTAAATTACTTCAATAAGGCACTTGCGCTAGGCGGAGGGCCTACAAGGATAAGGATGCATGATGTGCTAACGGTAGCGCCACCTATCGGTCGCAGCCACTAAGACAGACCTCGAACGGCTGCTGGAAAAGGGCTTTGCCGTTCAGTTTCCGCGTAACAGATTTATGTTTTCTCGCATATTCGAATATTATTCCGTTGTCATCATGTCTGCAGCTTGTGTGTAAGTCATACTTTATGCATTTTCTGACGCAATTTACGCTTAAACACTAATTTAGTTTAATAAACCACTTGCGCTTGGTGGACGGCCTAGAAGAACGAGGACGCATGCTGCACTTCTGCACACGTGCGTGTGAGCGTGACGTGGGTCGCTTGTGTGACGTCACCTAAAGTCAGCTGGGGTGGTGGTACTTGTCTAACGTCCGCACCAACTGTTGGCACCACCAGGCCATGGTGCCTACCGACGGGGGTATAATTAACATGAAGAAACTGAAGACGATTCAGGTGGAGCTGCAGAAGGCGTCAACTCACTTCCGACACATCACTGAGGTCCGCCAGTTCGGCATGGGAGGTATTTTATGTTGCTCGCCAGACCACAACTGTGCCAAGGAACTGCTCAATTGCTCAACATTCGCTTCACATTCGGTGAGATGTTTCGTTCCACCGCATCTTGCATGCTACAGAGGCATTTTACGAGCTGTAGACGTCAGTTTAACCCCGGAAGATATTTTAGAGATGTTTTCGGTGGCTGGTGTCATCTCCGTTTACCGATGTAGCCGAGTGGTTGATAATAAGAAGACCCCAACTGAGTCAGTGATAATCACATGTGCTGGGACAATGCGTCCGACAGAAATAAAGGTCTCGCCCCTAATTTATAAGGTTGAAGCTCTGGCTCCTCGCATTCTACAATGCGTCAACTGTTGGCGATTCGGTCACAACGTGAGGGGCTGCAGATCTGCGCCACGCTGCCGTAATTGCGGTGACAACCACAATTTTAGTGATTGCTCATCTGAAGAAGAGAAATGCTGTCTTTGTAGTGGTGGTCACCCCACTAACTACTCGAATTGTCCTACGAGAACACAGGAACTTCAAATTATAGAAGTAATTGAAAGGAGACGTTGCTCACGCCGTGATGCTGTTGCTGAGGTCCAGGGAAGGTCTAAAGGATATGCAGGAGTGAAAGCCCACCAACAAATGGTTGCAGACTCAACCCTTTCCAATGCTATTGCGATAGCGGTCGAAAAAGCGATGTCAAAAGCTATAGAACGACTAACCTCAAACCTGTCGGAGACTCTAGCTTATGTGATGACATCTCAAATGATTCAACTTTTCAGTTCTGTAGCGAGTTCTAACACTAGCTTACAGACTCCTACACATCCCCTTACATCGAACGATGGGCAGCTAATACATCCCTCGCCAATCATCGCAGAAAACGCTGAAAATACAAGGCAATCAACTACAACTCAGCAGACCGACAACGAATGCTTCTCTGGATCAGTGTCGGAAAACAACCAAGATGTAGAAATGGGTCTTCCGACGCTTAAACGCACAAGATCACCTAATGATAATTCATCCACCTCTGTCCCGCACTCAAACACCAAAAAAGTTGTTAAAGATAGTCTTTCCAAGACAGATGCTAACCCTAATCCTTCAAGTTCTATCCCTCAATCAAAACCCACTAAACACGGTAAAGACAGTCTTTCGAAGAGAGATTTTTTAAAAGACAGTATTTTAGAGCAAGTGACTTCCAAAGTAGGCATTAATTCATCATAGGTGTTGTAAAGCTATTACAGCCGAACTGCCGTTCCATTATTTCTGCAGCTACAGATTTAATATATTTTTGTTCACAATTTTCTCCCGACATTATTCCTTTGCAGGAGACTTGGCTATCAAATGGCCAAGATTTCCACATAAGAAACTATCGTTTATTTCGATTGGAAAGTCCATCGAGAGGAGGAGGACTTTCTTTCTTAATAACAACTAAAATATGCCACACAGCAAAAATATCATATCAGTATTTGCCTACGGAGTGCGAGATACTAGCAATAGATGTAACTATTCCTGGTTGTTCACCCGTTTTCTTAAGTTAAAGTATATTTTCCCGCAGGTGTTCAAGACATTACATAACTTGATACCGTTGTAAAATCTTGTAAAAAAGAAATTGTGATAGCGACAGACTTTAATTCGCCCCATGTGACTTGGGGTTTCAGCACAGACTCATGGGGAAAGAGATTTTCGGACTGGGCAATTAATGAAAATTTTTGTTGTTTAAACACGAAAGCAGTTGCGTTTATTCAAGGCCTTTATAAATCAGCATTGGATCTAACATTTGCCAGTTCGGGGAT
Organism: Dermacentor silvarum; assembly: GCF_013339745.2. Taxonomy (NCBI): domain Eukaryota; kingdom Metazoa; phylum Arthropoda; class Arachnida; order Ixodida; family Ixodidae; genus Dermacentor; species Dermacentor silvarum. Next base: position 161,806,050 of record NC_051162.1, on the reverse strand, counting down.
GCCCGTCACTTCCTGATCTACAGTCGACTCTGCCTTAAACAGTGACCATCTACCCATTCGGTTTGATATTGTGTGCCCTCTTACTTCTTTAGAGTCTCCGGCGCGCACTTTTGTTAATGACCAGAAATTTCAGATTATCTTAAAAGCGACCCTCAACTCCCAGATAACGGTGCCGGATGACATCAAAGCAATGAGCCTTTGCGCTGTATTAAAAAGTTCCTATAAAAAGTCTCAGTTCAATGCTACCGAAGATAAAAATACTCACTCTCCTTGGTGGAATTCGGAATGCACGCGGGATTATAGACGACGAAAAGCTGCTTGGAAAAAAACTACTTTACAAACAGTCTCCGAATAACTGGAGTGATTATAAGTTTGCAGCTGCCACTTTCAAGAGAACAGTATCACATGCCAAATACGAATATGATGAAAAGCATCATGCCTTCCTCTCTAAGCCTAACAACAAAAAAGCTCTGATCAGATTCCTTCGGTATAGAAAGTTCATACCAACACCAGCGAATATCGCGTAGGTAATTCTTTCACCACGCGAGATATCTGCTTCATTAGAAGTCATGGGAAAGGGCTTAGCACAACGCTTAACATCATGTTTGCCAAATGGGCCATTAAGACCTCCCATCGCGGATGACTTTGTGGAAGTCACAGTGCCAGAGCTTACCAGTAACTTTAGATCTTTGCCTGCCTCAGCCCCAGGTCCTGATGGCATTTCCAATGCCATGCAAAAATTTTGTTTGCATTGTCTCCTGAGGAACTTCTGAACACAGTGAATTATTCTCTAAAAAATGGTTGGATTCCGCAAGAATGGAGGACAGCCAAAATTATCCCGCTACTTAAAAAACAAGGAGCTGGCTACAGTCGTGACAATATTAGGCCTATTTCTCTTACGTCAAATATGGTAAAACTTATTGGAAGAGTTCTATATGATCGCATGATGTATCATATATCTAAAAATTCGTTACTGAGCTCAAGTCAAATAGGTTTCCGACCAGGTATCTCCATTTGGTGCGTGCATGTAGACTTGGAAAGCCGTATCCAACTATCTCAGAATAGAAAAGAATTAAGCGCTTTACTGACTCTTGACGTGGCGAGAGCTTATGACAGTGTCGAGTAACCACTACTACTGGACAGATTACAGTCCTACAATTTTCCAAAATATATAACGACATGGATTTTTGCATTTCTAAGAAAAAGAAAATTTTATTGTTTTCAAAACGGCTTTTCTTCAACAGAGTTCGATCAGACAAGAGGGGTGCGTCAGGGGGCTGTTCTGTCTCCTGTACTATTAGCCTGTTGATGAGTACAATTCCGCTGCACCAGGAAGTTAATCTCTATGTCTATGCAGACGAAATCGAATTTTTCGCGACAGCAAGAGACATCAATTCTCTTTACATGTCCTTGGAAGCGTACCTAGGTATTCTAGAGAAGTGGCCTCACACCCTTCACCTGGCACTAAACGTAAACAAAAGTGCAGTCCTTGTCTTTCCGCTTTCCCGGCCGATACATTTATCATTAGTATATGATCACAGAACCGGTCATCCCACAGGTAGAGTCACTTAAGTACCTGGGTATCACATATGATGAAAAACTTAACTGGAGTTCTCACATAGAAAATATTGTAACGAAAGGGACACGAGCTGTAGGTTTATTACGCGCAATCAGTAACCGGCGTTCTGGTATGCGAAGTGACACATTAATTATGATCTACCGTATGTATGTACGACCGATTCTAGAATTTGGCTGTGTTTTGTTTTCCGGAAGTGCAAAATATAAGCTCTTCGATTATGCTTAGGTCTGCCTGAATTCGTTGCTAATAACGTGTTATACCAGGAAGCGCGATCACCTTCTTTTCACACGAGATTCTGCATGCTTACTGTTCAAACCTACTTAAGGACTTATGAATCTCCTCCTAGACATACAGAATATATATTTATTAGTGAATCAAATTCATTTTTTGCGAACACCTGGCCACGGTTACATACCCCACAGCTTGTAGTTGTGCAGGCACAATTAGCACATTAGGGAAATCATTCCGTTTGATAGGTCCACATTGTCCCTTAAAAAAGAATTTGCAGACATTTTTCCCAATAACGCAAAACTGCTGCCACCAACATATTTGAATGCCCCTTTGCAACACTATTTGGACCATTTTCCAATAAATGTAATAGCGACTGACGCTTCCTCGTGTGAGGAAAAGGCAGGCGTGGGAATTTACTCACCATCCCTCGATTGGTCTTTTTCACTTCGCCTGCCAGATTCCACATCAGTTTTTCAGGCCGAACTTCTGGCAATAGTTCTTGCATTGCGAAAGCTACCGCTAAATTGTTACAAAAGTTGTTATCGTCACAGATTCCCTTCTGTATGCGGCGCGCTTAACGCGTCTACAAATTCGACAGCTTGGAGCACGTTTTACACATTAGCTCCACCCCACTTAAGGTTAGGTTCATTTAGTATGGGTACCAGGCCTACCAACACATCCAACTATAATGAAATAGCCGATTATTTAGCACGAGCTTCTTTAAAAGGTCCGGCGACTATCTGTGCTGCCGGCAACTGCGCATATCACTGCAGCCAGATATAGGCAGTTTTCTTTGACCGAAGACAAGAAAAGCCTCGCATTAGCAAAATCAAAAGATTTTATATATTGAAATTATTCTTGGAACCGACAGTGGTGTCCTAACCGGCAATTCAAAGTAACATTTACAAGGCTGCGTTGCCGTATTCCACAACTAAAATTTTTATTTACACAGATGTGGTCTGGCGGCATCTCCATTATGCTACCTCTGCAACGAGCCAGAATCCATCGATCACTTTTTATTATCGTGTCGGAGATTTTCTAATCATCGACAACAATGTTTGGAAATCCCACTTCGCAATCTAGGACTGCCATTAAGCAGTTCAGTTATACTCTCACTTGGAGCCACGGTGTTAGGATATTAGCCACGGGAATGTTTGCCGAGCCCTTATAATTTTCTTTGTGATACAAAAAGATTGCCTCATTAATTTTTTCCATTTTCCACGATTGATTTATTTATCCTTCAATAAATTATAGATTTAACAAATTCAGAAAGTAATGTCACAAAATCACAATTATAATATTATTAATATGATTATCCAAATTTACGTCTATCCTTTACTTATTTAATTTATTATTAATTCATATTACTAGTCCTATCTAGGCAAGGCTGACTAACTCATTATAGACTACTTAATTCTTTTATTATCGTTTCGTTTCCAATCTTGAATTATTCACTTATTTTCCTTAATTTTATTACCCATTTATTTCTAAACTAACTTATCTTAAACTTTGATCATAATACCACCCGGTTCGTGGCCTATCCCCCACAGTGGGTTGTGCCAATGATTGAGGCATCATCATCATCATCATCATCACTACTCCAATGAAGGAACGAAGCCTTGTTCCCTTTCTCGCAGACGCTTTTGTGTAATACGCCAACTCCACTGTGAGACAGTTTCTAAACAGGGGCGATTACTTCTGTCTAAATGTTACATACTTAATACACTTTTCGTTTGTGACGTCTATAATAAATTAATACTTTTTGCAAGTAAATAATTCAGTTTATTGTTGGATTTGAATGCACAAGCTGATTGAAATTTCCCGTGAGCGCCTTATATTTTAGTCGTCGTGCTTTATTGTCAACATTATTTGCCAAAGAAGTGCAAACTTTGTCCACTGCTTCATTGGGCGCGTGAACTACAATCAGCTGAAAGAAGGCAACAACGAAGAAGAAGAATGGCTGCTCTGCCAGAGGCGCCTTTGCACACCAGTCAGACGTCTTTTTCGGCAGCATCAAGACGCGAAGCGCAAACCGCAGGTGGCGACAGCGACGTCCGGCTCCCTTACGGCTTCGGCAAGTTCCAGTTGCTGATAATGTTGGGCACAATCGTCGCCGGCGCCACTTTTACGCTTCACGACGAGAGCTTCCGACTGACTGCGGGCGTCATGGACCACTGGTGCCAACGACCCTTCAAGTTCGCCAACCTCAGCGTCGCCGAATGGAAGCAGCTCGCCATCCCGCTAGACGTAGACGGCGAGTACAGCCACTGCACTGTGCGCGAACCGCCGAACGGAGGACGCGCTGCTCGCATCGTCTCCTGCACGGCTTGGGAGTACGACTTGGGCACGTACGGCAACAACATCGTCAGCGAGTGGAACCTCGTGTGCCACCGGCGGTGGCTCGTGGACCTCGCGAGGCTCGCCTACTCGGCCAGCTGCATGGCATCCCTGTGCTTGTTCGGCGTGGCTGCTGATCGCGTCGGCCGCAGGGTGGTCGTCTTCGTGGCCGTGCCCGTGGTGCTCGTCGCCGGAGTGGGCGGAGGCCTGCCCAGGGACCTGCACTTCTTCGTGGCGGTGCGCTGCCTCGTCTCTGCGGCTGCGAGTGCCCTGCTGCCACCGTTGCTGGCGCTGACGTACGAGGTGTCGCCGACGAGCAAGATTCCCGCCTACACCGTCGCGACATGGGTTGTCACTCTGCTCATGGTACCCCCGACGCTAGTGGTGACCCAGGCCGTCAAGGGTGGCTGGGCTGTCACCCAGCTCCTGGTCATGCTGCCGACATCCCTCTTGGTAACGCTGTACTACACCATAGACGAGTCGCCTGCCTGGCTTCTGGTCAACGGGAGAGTCGAGGAAGCCGAGCGCGTTGCGGCGCGCGCGGCAAGGCTGAACGGGTTGCCAACGGGAAGCGGCGATCTTTTCGCCTCGCAGCGGTACTTGCACGCTCGAGAGGCAGCCCCCAAAGACCCGGCCGGGCCTTTTCTCCTGTGCTCGAAACGTCTGTGGCAGCGCACCATCCTGTTGACATTCTGCTGGACGGCTCTGACCTACTGCTACGTCAGCTTCATCTCCAATGAAGCCATCTTCGTCAGCCTGGTAGTGAACTTAATCGACATGTTTCTGTCCACCTGCGCTGCCATCCTCGTCGCGCGATTCATTCCTCGCTTCGGCTTCAAACTTTCGGTGGTCACCTCGGCCCTCGTCTCCGCGGCGACGTCAGCAGTTCTGGCCGCTATTTACACCGACGACGAAACCGTTCTGCGCAACTCGCTGCTGCTGGTCATGCGAATGGCGGGAAACGTGTCGCTCATGTTTTTCATCACTCTGGCCGTGAACTGTTACCCTGTTTCCATCCATTGCACGGCACTCGGCGCTGGCCTGGCCTTCAGCCGTCTCGGCGACACACTGGCCCAGATGGTTCCGAGGCTCCTCCGCGGTAGGCACGCCGAAGTGCATCTTGCCGTTGCGGCCATCTTGATGACGTTGTTCGCAGCCGCCACGGAGTTTTTACCCCCAGAGGCAGACTGGAAACTAGCTCGTTCCGTCACGCACGTCAAAAGTACCGTGACCACCGATCACACTGGCGAGGAGCTGAGGCACGAGCTGCAGCATACTCTGGTACCGCTGCCTAAGAAACGGCTGCACGGGCGCCGCTCAAGCCGACGCGACAAAAATCAACTCTCCCTGGACGAACAACACTCTACACATAGTATAAGCCGGTCAACGCTGCGTGACTTCTAGAACACAGCCCGTATGTGAACGTGATTTCGCTTTGTCTTGGTACGTTCTTATTAGTGATCGCTTTTTTTCTTCTTTGCTTTGTGTTGCCAGTAAAGACATTTAAAACAACACCGGGGTTCTATTATGCGGTGATGCTGACCTTGTTTGACATGTCCCTACTTTGTTGCCTTTTCACCGTAGCTTTCAGGATACAATATAAATATGTTATGAAGTTCAGACGCATAATAATCTCGTGTCGGTGCTCAGATATATCTTTGAAATAGTTTATCTGTTTGAATTTAAACAGTAGTGTTTTAAGACTCGGCGTTCAACTGCATATTCCATCCTTGCACAAGTTGGTCCTGCAATTGCCTTTTCACTGTAACTTACGGTTTTGATAGTACTTCCTGAAACATAGAATCCAGAGTTGTGAAAATTTGGTGCGGCAAATTTGGACGCGGAACAAGGACGCATGCAAAAATAAACAAGGTGATGACAGGGTGAACAGAGAATAGCAGATAAGAGTCATTTGCCTTGAATTTGTGCCGCTTGGAAAGTGGCTGAGCGGCACTTTCATGTACACCAAGGAAAACTGCACTTTTACGTGGTTTTTCTTGTCTATAACACAGACAAAAAAGGGTGTTTAAGCGAAATCATACACCCATCTGAAGGGTAGATTTTTTTAATAGGACTCTTTTCCCCAATCTGGGTTTTGCCGAAATGTACATTTGGTTACATTTTTACAAGGAATATTTTTAGTCTATAACTTCGCTGGTCTTTCGGACGACCACCGAAGCAATCCTCATGCGTTTTTTGAGACAGTTATGTACAGAGAGCGACGAAAAAGAAGCGGCGCAACCTGGATTCAAACTGTGTACCTACAAAATAGGCTCCGAATAATGAATACCTTCTTCAGGAAGCGCAGCAACAGGAAGTGGACCTGGAAAAGCCCTAATGGAGAAACAAGGAATGAAATATATTTCATATTCTCTGTTGATCCCAGCATAGTGACGATGTAGAAGTATTAGGTAGGGTAAAGTGCAGTGACCATAAATTAGTGAGGTCTACAATTTCTCTCAATTTGAAGAGAGACAGAATAAAATTAGTCAAGAAGAAACAGGGCAAACAAATATGCAGCTTTACAAAAGGAAGATGAAGACAACTTAGAGGTAATGAATGAAACAGTAACTAGGCTGATCAGAAGCAGCAATTGAAGTGGGAGGTAAGGCACCAAGGCAAACAGTTGGTAAGCTCTCCCAAGTAACAACGGACCTAATAAAGAAACGGTAAAAGATGACAGTTTCAAACTCGAGAGATCAGATAGAATTCGCGGAGCTGTCGAAACTGATCAATAAGAAGAAAGTAAGGGATATCCAAAATTATAACGTTGAAAAGATTAAGGAAGCGGTAAAGTATGGACGCAGCATGAAATCAGTGCCAAGGAATGAATGAATGAATAAACTTTTATTTCCCTTTATAAGAAAGGGGAGTGCCCGGGGGGGGGGGGGGAGTGAGGGAAGTCTGTGTGCTGAAGTTTCAGCGCCTTATGTTGCCAGACATCCGCCTGCCCGTAGTGGTAGGCCTCCGCTACCTCCTCAGTCAACCTCAGGACTCGGTCCTGCAGGGTGGGATCAGAGCCGCGCAGGGCAGTCTCCCACAGCTCCTCGCTTATTAATGGCTTGAGGTGCGGGGGGGATATTGATGGGCATTTCCGCATGTCCGTGAATCCTCAAAGGCATGAGCGCCACAATAGGCACGTGCTCGACACACATGAGCACATATCATGGAATGTGGGAGGTGTCTTCGTTGCGGAGTCATTTGGTTCTAGAGTAAGGCTGGTCCGTGAATCCTCGAGTCCTTGATGTGCTGGAGTACAGATGAGAGCGATGCAGTTTTTTGGCGGGTGAGCGACAAGTAGATAGTGCGCGAGGTTGGTAATGAAACTTTGCATAGAACAAGGTAAAATGTATGCACTGAAAGATAAGCAGGGTAATATCATGAGCAATTTCGATGACATAGTAAAAGCAGCGGAAGAATTCTATACTGACCTGTACAGAATCCCAGAGAAGCCTAGCTACTTTCATTTGAAGTAGTGATGAACAGGATAGAGCGGCTCCTTCTATAACTAGGGATGAAGTTAGAAGGGCCTTGAAAGACATGAGCAGGCGAAAAGCTGCTGGAGAAGGGGGAATAACAGTCGATTTAATCAAAGAGGGAGGAGATATCATGCTTGAAAAGCTTGCGGCCCTTTATACGCAGTGTCTCACGACTTCAAATGTACCAAAAAGCTGGAAGAACGCCAACATTATACTCATCCATAAGAAGGGAGACGTTAAAAAGTTGAAGAATTATAGACCCGTTAGCTTGCTTTCAGTATGGTATAAAGTATTCAGTGAAACAATTTCCGATAGAATCAGGGCAACACTGGAATTTGTTAACCAAGAGAAGAGGCTGGCTTCAGCAAGGGATATTCTACGATGGATCACATCCATGACATAAATCAGGTAATCGAGAAATCTGCGGAGTACAATCAACCTCTCTATATGGCTTTCATAGATTATGAAAAGGCATTTGATTCAGTAGAGATACCAGCAGTCATAGAGGCATTGCGTAACCAAGGAGTCCAGGAGGCATACGTCAATATCTTGGCAAATATCTACAAGGATTGCACAGCAACCTTGGTTCACCACAAGAAAAGTAGAAAGTTACCTATCAAGAAAGGGATCAGGCAAGGAGACACAATCTCTCCAATGCTATTCACTGCCGGCTTAGAAGAAGTATTCAAGCTCTTAGACTAGGAAGGCTTAGGAGTGAGAATCAACGGCGAATATCTCAGCAACATTTGGGGCGCTATAACGTAACTGTTTTTGATTCCAATTTGTGCAATCAGCCTCCACGATTCGTCAAAACATTTTCGAGCCACTCCCAACTTAGCCTGTCTTTCACGCGACGTCACGAAAACCGCGACACCACCACCACGTCAAACTTAGGTGTACACGAAAAAAAAAAGCATCAATATGCCGAACAAAACGGAAAATTTCCTGAATAGCTACGGACTGCCCCGTTTCGAAAGGAATATAAGATGGCTGCCCGCCGATCGCTCAGGCCCTCGCTACTCGCACCTGCCGGTGAGCATGTATTTATTTGTGCATGATAAACCTTTTTTCGTGGCAGTAAAACGTTGCGTGGCAGTAAAATGGAGCTGGGCAGGCCATGTAATGCGTAGGATGAATGACCGGTAATCCATTAGGGTACAGAATGGATACCAAGAGATGGGAAGCGCAGTCGAGGTCGGCAGAAACCAGATGGGTTGATGAAGTTAGGACATTTGCAGGCGCAAGTTAGAATACGCTAGCCCAAGATAGGGGTAATTGGAGATCGCAGGGAGAGGCCTTCGTCCTGCAGTGGACATAAAATATAGGCTGATGATGATGATGAAAACGTTATAGAGCCCTTTCGGCATGTATACGACATCGCTCTGCCAAATCTTCCTTGCTGAGGATCCGTTTCAGCGGCATTCTTATCCTTCTGTTGTACGCCGCCGCGATTTTCGACCAGCCACCGCAAGCTAATTAAGGCGAAGCAGACCAATCGGAGAAGGCGGCACCACCCTCTTCATGCGGTTATCTATTTTCACCGTGCTGGCTAGGCCCCATCGAAACCCTCTCCACTAGAGCGTGCTCCTCACCTCTTGTCAGCCAATTAGAAAAGAAAAACCGCTGAGTGTAGACAATGTTATTGGTTTTGAAAGCGAACACAGGTGACATCCTATAAACGAGGAGAGTGTTTGATAGGGCTGTTCAGACAAAGCTGCGGGTCACCGCCCGATGCTTGCGTCGGTGGCTACGAAAATTTGACGTCAGGAGTTAGGAATCAAAACAGTTAGGAATCATTTTACGTTGTAGCGCTCTTGGTTTGCATATGACATTGTCTTAGTCATCAACAATGGGGACAAATTGCAACAAATGACTGAGGACCTTAACCGATAAAGTGTAAGAGTGGGGTTGAAGAATACTATGTAGGAAACGAAGATAATGTTCAATAGCCTGGCAAAGGAAGAAGAATTAAAGATCGCCAGTCAGCCTCTAGAGTCTGTAAAGGAGTACGTTTATCTAGGTTAATTACTCACAGGGGACCCTGATCATGAGAAGGAAATTTACAGAAGAATAAAAAAGACGGGAAGACGCTCTTTTCTGTCCTGTTCCTAGTTCACATTCCTATTCGTACATTAATGACGACAGGAAAGTCGTTGGCTCGGATTGAGTGGCGAATTAAATTTTATGCGCAAGTGTCAAATGACCCATTCAGCGAAATGCAGCTCCACTGACGTGAAACCTGGGGAGGTGCGAAGCATGCAGTGATGCACCGCTAATGGAGTCATACTGCTTAAACAATGGCTCATAGCCCCGTAAATGCGGCCTCCCCATTACGACGATGCGGGAGCAGTGGCACGAGCGCGTGCCGAGCGCGAGCACGAGCCGCTTGCTTACCGTGACTCCGACTACGACAGAACACGCCCACAGCCCGAGCGCATAAGGTGCTTCGCACCTAAAATTGGGTTGGAGTGCATACGGCAGGCATTGCCAAACCCTGACTTGGAGCTTACCACTGTCATTGAAAAGAAAAGTGTACAATCATTGCATTCTACCGGTTCCGACATACGGGGCAGAAACTTGGAGGTTAACAAAGAAGCTCGAGAACAAGTTATGTACCGCACAAATAGCGATGGAACGAAAAAAATGTTAGGCCTAACGTTAAGCGACATGAAGATAGTGGTGTAGATCAGAGAGCAAACGGGGATAGCCGATATTCTAATTGGCATTAAGAGAAAAAATGGAGCTGGGCAGGCCATGTAATGCATAGAATGGATAAGCGGTGGACCTTTAGAGGAACAGAATGGATACCAAGAGAAGGGAAACGCAGTCGCGGACGGCAGAAAACTAGGTGGGGTGATGAAGTTAGGAAATTTGCTGGCGCAAGTTGGAATCCGCTAGCGCAAGACAGGGTTAATTGTTGATCGCAGGGAGAGGCCTTCGTCCGGCAGTGGACATAAATAAAGGCTTATAATGATGATGATGATGACCTACAGAATGCCGCTCGTGTCAGCTGTTGGTGATAGCTCTTGACGTCTGCTTCCACGTTTTCCCCGTTAATACGTGGGATCGACCAATCCACCTACGCAAGTACAGGGAATAATTCAGCACCTTAAGAATGCAGTAGCGCCTCTAGCTGCTTTTCAGTGCTTCAGTTTATCTATAAATCCACACCAAGGTGAGCATAGCTAGGAGTGAGATGTGAAAGGGCGCAAGGAGAGAAGATGACGAAGCAGTTCTGTCTTCCTCATTACGACTGGGGTGCCACCTCTACAATTATAGCACCTGCGAATGTTTATTCACACCGATACTGCATGAAAAGACTTACCGCGCACACTATTGCGTCGGCCCCGAGGCTACACCCGAACAATAATGCGTTTGAAGAACACTCATTGGTTGGCGTGCTATGATTCGTTGACGATTGGCAGCTAATCTATAACAGAGTACCGAGTTGTAACAACTTAGACGAAGTCAGTGCTAAAAATTAAACGTTAGGGTATGGGAAGTAAAAGAAAACGCTGTTTTTTCACTTCACCGCCAGGGACGCCATGTAAAGGAAGTAGCAGGTTAACATCCATAGCCCACTGTGACCATGGGCGCAATAACGTAAAGCTGTTGCGCACTGTTCTATTGAAATGCTGTAATAAGCCCTCATTAACAATTGGTAAAAAAAAATTCGGGCCCCCCTACTTCACTTGTCGGTCCCGTGACGTCACGAAAACCACGAAAATGTCCCATCTGATATGACGTGTCCACACTGATTATGCATGATTAGACCGAATGACAGAAAAATAATTATTTCTGATTCGACGTCTTTTTCGACATGAGCTCTCTGCTATTGGTGAAACGTTTTCGGACAGCGCCCAATTCGCCTGTCTGTCACGTGACGTCACAAAACCGTGAAAACTCACCGCGTCGAAGTGACGTGTACGCGTTAAAGATGCATTAATATGCCGAACAAAACTGATTTTTTTTTTTATGAATAGCTGGAGACTGCCCCGTTCCGAAAGGAATAGAAAATCGCTAACCGCTGGTCGCTCTGGCACTGGCTACTCGAAGCTGCCGGAAGTATGGATTTATTTGCGTATAATACGAAATTTTGCGGGGCTGTATAACCCTATCGACCCTTTTTCGGCGTGTATACATCGCTCTGACAACTCTTCTTTGTTGAGGATCCATTCTGGCGGTAATTTTAACCTTCCGTTGCACGCCGCCGCTATTCTGGATGAGCCACCGCAAGCAAAGTAATGGGTAGCACACCAATCACAGACGCCGGCACAACCCTCTTTATCTGGCTATCTACATTCGCTGTGCTGGCTCGGCTCGATCGAGACCCTCTCCACTTGAGCGGTCTCCTTGCCACTTCTAAGCCAATTCGATAAGAAAAGCTGCTCAATGTAGGTAATGCTATTCGATTTGAAAGCAAAAAAAAAAGACCTCTTATAAAGGAGGAGCGCGTTTGATTGGGCTTTTCAAACAACCCTGTGGGTTACCGCCCGATACTTGCGTCGGCGTGTACGTAAATTTGACGTCAGGAGATTGGAATTGTTTACGTTATAGGGCTCCATATCACGTGCTTGAACAATGACTTGAACTGGACTGGAAAAACTTTATTTAGATCCTGCAGTACGCGCTTAGCGCGTAGCGGTCGTCTCCTACGTAGAAACCACTTAGAAATGGACACTTATGACTTTTAACAGCGCAGTAGTTTAAGCCAGCCGTAATTTGTGGTTCGTATCAAGAAACCATCATCGTCAGCAATGAAGAAATAAAATAAAATTTCTTGCCGAATCGGGGTTCAAACCCGCGTGCCCACAGTCCCAAGGCGAGCGTCGTAGCCACTAGGCTGTACAGCCAGGCTTGCAGAAGATATATTTATGCGAACCATATAATTGCGTTTGAGCGTCGTCGTCGTCGTCCACAGGTGCCGCGTTCGCACGTCATCGTGCCAATGCTCTGCGAGGTGAAGAGGAGGTTTTGCGCGCAATGCTCGGGAGAGAGAGACACGCATTCACGGAGCGGGTCTGCTGGAATGCGTTGTCGGCATTGCAGCGTGGTCGAACGCGGTGTGGGCATGGGAACGGGGTGTCGCTGTTGCAAGCTGCGCTATGCAACGCGCAGTGACGGCCGTATGTCAGAGAGAGAGATAGACACGCATTCATGGTGCGGGTCTGCTGGAACATTGGCGCTGAGCCGTGCTCCCTCAAGGGCTGCAGAAGATAGCGCCAACCTTTCCCTTTCCCTCAAGAACCACTTATCATCTGCTGGAGTGAGTGAGTGAGTGAATAAACTTTATTGTAAAATAAATTATTCAGCTGGCCTCATGCGAGGCATATCTATGGTCGGGGCCCCTATTTCAGGGCTCCGCTGGCTTCCGCAAGCCTGTTAGCTCTTCTGACCAGGAGGATCTGGTCCTCTAGGTCTGAGCTGGCCAGCAGTGCCTCCCACTGATCTCTATTTGGATTTGGTATGTGTGGTTCGATGTTGTGTGATGTACACTCCCATGTTATGTGGTACAGGGTTGGTGTTGACCCGCACCATGGGCACATGTCTCTAAAGGCTGAGGGGGTGTATCTTGTGTAGTTTATGTAAGCTGACGAAGGTGCCTGTCTGTAGCCTACGCAGATCGGTGGCCTCTTCAGTCTTTAGTTTTCTGTGGGGCGGTGGGTAGAGCATACGATTCCCTCTATAGTAGTTTAATATAGTCGAGTAATCGGGATCGATGGGCGTTAGCTCCTGTACAGCGGATGTGTGAGGGCCCGGTAGTTAGCGTATCCTCGGGCTGCTCTATCCGCATGTAGATTCCCTGTGATCCCTTCGTGTCCCGGTACCCATGTAATCGTTTGGATAAATTCTTTTTGGCATTCTTCTTTGAGTTTGGTGAGAATTCGGTGTGAGTTCGTACCAACCCTTCCTCTTTGGAAATTCCTGCATGCTGTTTGCGAATCTGTTAGGATTGTCAGCGATTTCATTGATTTCCTTCCCTCTTGGATAGCGAGTGCGATGGCGACTTCCTCCGCTTCCGTGATGGAGCTGGGGGATATCGACCCGCTGGAGGTTATTGTTCCTCTGCAGTCAGTCACCACTGCTACTGCTTTCTTAGCGTTGCCTGTGTAGAGTGCGGCGTCGGTAAATCGTGCTGCATTCATGAAGCCGAATTTCCTTTCGATGTATTGGGCCCTTGCCTGCCTCCTGCCGGGGTGGAGGTTCGGGTCCATGTTTTGGGAAGCGGGGTTACCTGGTACCAGCTTCTGATGGTGCGCGGTATTTCTTGTGTTTGTTTGTGGGCTTGGAGTTGGGCATTGTAACCAAGTCTCTCAAGCACGCTCCTGCCTGTGGGTGTTTGGAGGAGCCGGTTTTTTCTGCGAGATGAGTTGAGCTTCGGCTAGTTCTTCAAAGGTGTTATGAAGTCCTAGGGCCAGAAGTTTCTCATTTGGAGTGTTCTTTGGTAGGCGTAGGGCAGTTTTGTACGCCATTTTATGATTACATCTGCTTTTTCCTTCTCCGCTTTAGTTAGGTTGTAGTAGGGTAGACTGTATGTTACCCTGCTGACTACTAGGCTCCTTACTAGGCGGAGTGTGTCTCCCTCCTTCATGCCCCTTCTTCTGCTTGTGACTCGCGCTATCATTCGGGCGATTTGTTGGGTCGTTGTTTTGAGGAGGGCGAGGGCATGTTGACATCTGTGATTGGATTGGAGCCACATCCCTAGAATCCGTACAGTCGTTTTCTCGGGTATGTTGCGTCCATCGATTTTGACTTCTATGCGTAGGTTTGGGTCCGTGGGTACCGCTCGGTTTCCTTTCCCTTTCCATATTCTTATGATTTCTGATTTGTCGGGTGAGCACTGGAGTCCTATTTGGCGGGCATATTGCTCTATTGTAGTGGCTGCTGTTTGGAGCTGTTCATTCTTATCGGCCAAGGAGCCCTTGGTTGTCCATATCGTGATGTCATCCGCGTAAAAAGCATGTCTGATACCCTGGATGTCTTGGAGTTTTCTGGCCAGGCCAATCATGGCGATATTGAAAAGAGTGGGTGAGATTACCGCTCCCTGAGGAGTCCCCTTGTTCGGGGGGTGGAAGGTTGCAGTTTCGATCTCTCCCAGCTTTAGCTCTGCTGTCCTTTGGCTTAGGAAGCTTCGTACGTAATTGTACGTTCGCTCACCGCAGTTGGTGTTTGCTAGTCCTTCCAAGATTCCTTGGTGGCTCACGTTGTCAAAAGCCCCTTTGATATCTATGGCTAGGATAACGTGTTCGCCTGCATTCGGAATGTTAGTGAGTACCTCTTCCTTTAGTTGGAGGAGGATGTCTTGGGTTGAGAGCTTAGCTCGGAAACCGTACATGGTATCCGGCACCTGCCCACTCTCTTCCAGGTACTGTTGTAGTCTGACGTTTACTACTCGCTCAAAGATCTTTCCTAAGCAGGATGTAAGCGAGATTGGTCTCAAGTTTTCTATCGCCAGTTTCTTTCCGGGCTTGGGTATCATGATTACTTTCGCATGCTTCCACTGTTCCGGTACGGTTCCCTTGAACCAGTGGTCATTTACGAATTTTGTGAGAGCGACTACGGCTGCGTCGCTCATGTTTCTGATGACGGCGTTAGTTATACGATCCACCCCGGCTGCCGTGTTGCGTGTCGAGCTTGCTATAGCCGCTCTGACTTCTGCAACCGTGATGGGCTCGTCTAGCTCTGGGTTTGGGGTTCCATTGTAATTTTCTTCATATGGGGGTATAGGGGTAAAGTCCCCGTAACATTTGAGGTGTAGAGCCTTAATGATGTCTTCGTTTGTTCCTGGGAGGGTGTGTAGTAGCCTTTCCAGGGACTTTTGGCATTCGCCTTTGGTTTTTTGTGGGTCTATAATTGCCCTGAGGATTCGCCATGTTTTGGCTGTGCCCAGGGTACCATCCAGAGAGTCACAGAATTTTTTCCAGTTTGTTGTCACTAGCTGGTTCGCGTACTCCTCGGCTGTGCGGGTAATCTCTGCAATTCTGAGTTTAAATTTCCGATTATGCTTCTGTTTCTTCCATCTTTTCGTGAGGCTCCTTCTAGCTTCCCACAGCTGGAGTAAGTGTGGGTCTACTTCGGGGGTCTCGTTAGTTCTTGCGATTTCTTTGGTGAATTTTTGTTTCTGGTTACGGATCTCTTCGCACCACTTATCTAAGTCGGTAATTTCATTGGAAGTGGAAGTTTGTGCTTCTCGAAACCCGTGCCAATCTGTTATTTTTGCCGTTCCAATCTGCCGCCGTATCTTCCCAGTTGGGATGACGGTGCTCACGATAAAGTGATCACTGCCTAGATTGTCGAGTGTATTTGTCCATTCCACCCTGTCACAGTTCTTGACTATGGTAAGATCCGGGGTTGTGTCTCTATTTATACTGTTACCCATCCGTGTAGGTATGGCTGGGTCAGTTATTAGCCTCATGTCTAGCTGGTCGATCTGGTCCAGGATGTTCCTGCCCTTAATGTCTTGTTTAGGGTAACCCCAGCTAGGATCTTTCGCATTGAAGTCGCCTACAATTACTAGCAGGCTACCCTTAGCAAGGTGGACAGTCTCCTTTAGTAGTTTACTGAAATCTGCCTTCCTTTGGCTAGGGGGACTATAGATATTTAGTACGAAGGCGCTCTTCTTTCTATTGCCTTTGTATATGAGTTCCACGATGAGATGGGAGATCTCTACTTCAGCGATGGGGTCGTGCCGAATTGCAGTGATTGACTTTTGTACGAGTGTAGCTATTTTCCAATCGTTGTCGTTTGTGGTGTACACTTCGTATCCTTGGAGAGTGGGTTGGGTACCAACCTCTTGAAGGGCTATTATTCCCGGCGGGGTTTGTTGAGCGGCCACCAGTTGTGTTAATAGTCCCTTTTTGCGGCGGTACCCCCGGCAGTTCCACTGCCATATTTCAAAGTTTTCTTTGTTCGCGTTCTTACGTCTAGCCATGGTTGCTTTCTTGGGACATAGCCGCGAGCCCCGGTCTACTGTATGGCTTCTCGGCTCGTTCTCTGATTGTGCTTCCTGTGGTTTGTTTGCGGATCGTCTTACTTATTTTGATCTGGTAAGCCTGTAGTTTCTGATCGAACCTAGTTTCTAGGTCTTGCATTTGTTTTCTCAGTTGTGTCGTGACTTGCTCTGTAATACGTGGCAGTATTTGGATGAGCATATCCTGAATTTGCTTCTTTGGGCTTCCGTTAGTTCCTGTGTCTCCTCCTGCGGTCTAGGCCGTTTAGATGGAGCGGCTGGCTGTTGTTGTGGGCTTTGGGGTTGGGATTGCTGCTTCTTTAGCTGTGCATTCTCCCTTTCCAAATCGCCTAGTCTTATTCGCATGAGCTCAAGCTCACGTTCAAGCTTAGTGAATTGTGTTGTGTTTGGTTGCGGTTTATGGTGGGAGGCTACTGCTGCCCAGCTCACCTCGTTACTGTTGGCTTCTTTCTTCTTCTTTTGTTGTTGTGGCTTGGTCTCGGGTTGCTTGTTGCCTCTGGAGCCGGACCTCGTCCTGGACCCAGATTTAGAGCGGGAACGGGATCTCTCTGGCGATGAGGAGCCGTCGCGGTCAGAGCTCAGCCACCGCTTCTTCGGAATGTTTTCCGTCTTGGGGCGGCTTTGATGTTTGGTAGTCTTCTTTGTCGGTTGAGTAGGTGGTCGGCCTCGTGGTGGCACACGCTTAAGTTTGTTGCGACACTCGGGACCGGCGGTCACATGAACCCCCCCGCACAGGGCACACTCGGGTTCACACTTGTGTCCTTCCTCTGGATTTTGTAAGTTGCAGTTCTTGCAGGCCTTGACTGTGGGTTCCGGGCAAACATCGGCCCGATGTCCCGCATTTCGACACGTGTAGCAGAACTGGCGAGTTGGCTGATAGATTCGGCAGGGGATCTCTGCTCCGTAATAGTAGACGTACCGAGGAACAATCGGGCCGTCGAACAGGATGATTGCGGTCCTGGTCTTGCCGAACATGCGGGCGTGCATTATTTTGACGCCCTGAGTGCGGACTCGCAGGTTTGCCATCAGCTCGTCTTCGGTCGTCCCTTCGTCGATGCCGTGGATAACTCCCTTGAGGAGGTGTTCGGGAGTCGATATGTAGGCATTTACTGGGTGTTGCTTGCCTTGGATATTCAGGCTCGTAATCTTCATGATCAGTTCGGCAGTCCTTTCATAGGGTGTACTGACCACTATGATATTGGACCCCGGCCTCAGTCGCAGGAGGAAATCTTCTCCTCGGCACTCTTGCGGGCTTCCGCTGGCTTGTGAGATCGCTCGAGCCACTTGATGGGTTTGCAGATCCTTTACGGCGAGCCCAGGCTTTGGCCGTATCACGATTTTCATGTCGTTGCGCGGGAGGGGCGGCGGGCGGCGGCGCGGGCGGCTCCTTTCAGCCTTGCTTCCAAGCATAGTGCCGTTCTGCACAGGTGGTTTTACGAAATCCTTGTCGGAGCGTCCCCTATAGTTTTCCTGCGCATGTGCGCCGTGCCTCGCCACGCTGACAGAGGACGCCATGTTATCTTTTTCTACGCCTTGTCGCCGCGCTAACCGTAGCTGCCCCTCGTGGCTCAGGTTTTTCTCCTCGTCGGCGATTTGGGCGTCTCGCGCCTGCCTTTTGAGCTGCTTTCGCGTTCGTAACGATAGAGCGATTTTCCACTGACCTTCTTTGGCGCTGTTCCCGGCGTCGGTGGCGGATCCCCCGTTGATCACCCCGTCAGGCAATAGGAAATCCTCTTCGACGCCCGAGGCATCCTCCATTTGGTCTTCGTTTTCGTGGTCCGTGTCCATAACGATCACTGGGTGGTCCGGGCCTTTGTCCGATGGTTTTCACTTCACCTCGTAGCGGTTAGACCGCGTACGGGCTCCCGGGGCACCGCGTTCCCCTCCAGCCGGCAGTGCTGGCGTGGTGGTTCAGCGTGGTCAGGCGAAAGATGGAAATTTTGGGAAAACCAGGACTTGCCTTGCCAAAATCTTGGTATCAGCGAGTTCCTGGCGTCTTCTGATGCCTCTGCGTCAAATTACGTGGTGGTCCGATGATTTTGGCCGCTGTGGTGGTCATTCGACGACGGAGCCGATGTGAGTGCGTCCGCTCACTTCGACGCTCACAGCGTCTCATCATCTGCTGGAACGCGCTGTCGGCATTGCAACGCGGTGTTGGTGTTGGAAGCTGCGCTATGCAACGCGCAGTGACGGCCGTAAGTCCGAGATGCGCGAAAATAAATTATCACCGTCATGAATAATAAGATTAAATGTTTCCACGCACTTCCGGAAAATGCTGGGCTACGATCGCCCAGCTTCGCTGTTTCAAGCATTGCGCGCCCGAGTGCAAGGTTAAGCGTTTTTGTACCTAATTGCTTGAAATATTTAAGTACCCGAGCACCCTAAGTTCTGTAAGGCGTATGCTTCGCACAAAACACCCTTGTAGCACACTGAAAAAATGAATGAGTTCGATTCGGGTGTTTTGCTTGCGAGTACGCCCATTTTCTAAATTTTCAGTAAGGGTGTTGCAACACCGAATGGCAAAACTCATAGGCGCATGTGACGTCACATAGGACTGGTTAAACGGCAATTTCGAACTTGCCTCAGTACACTCCAATAGTTAGTTCCACGTGAAATCAAGCATTCATCATCATCATCTTCTTCATCAGCCTATATTTACGCCCACTGCAGGACGAAGGCCTCTCCCTGTGATCTCCAATCAGTCTAGCTGCGCCGACAGCCACGTGTTATATAAAGTGGCATCTTACAGGTTCTAAATAGCCGATCAATTTTTTTTGCATCTAGCGGGCTAACTTGAGTGAAATTTAAACTATGGGGTTTTACGTGATAGAAGGACGATTCGATTACGAGGCACGCCATGGTGGAGAACACCGAAATTATTTTGACCACCTTGTTGTTCAACATGCACGGAATGCACGTTACACTGGCACATTCGCATTTTGCCTCCATCGCAATGTGGCCGCCACCATCGGGAATGTAAACCACGACCTCGTGCTTACAGCGCAACATCATAACCACTGCACCACTATACGGCCGGTATATATGGGAAGGTTTTACTGCCGCAAGGCGAGTTGACCGGATTTTCAAAAATGTTTTGCTCTTACGTGACTTGATACACCCGAGCGAACGGATGAAGCCGTGCTAGTCTGGTAATACAAGAAGAGCGTGCCCGGCCATGCCACCAAAGCCCAGTGTTTCGGGCGCAGTCTCAAAGTACAGACATAGCTTTACTCGCGTGCCTGGTGTTGGAACAGCATCGTCTGAGTCGGCACTGCTCTACATTCTTTAGAAATGACAGCTCATAAGTACCGAATATTTCATTAAATTGTCGCGTTTCGGGTGCGAAGAAAACACCTCTAAAGCTGTCGCAGTGAGCAGGTTAACTGTGACCTCTTGTTTTTCGCATAATTTATCCCGGTTATATAATTGCATCTAGTTAGTTTATATGCACGTATGCTATTCTTTTCTCTTTTGTTTACCTGTAACCTCTATGCTGTTCAGCATACCTATTTACTTAGACTTTTGCCCTTCTTTTCGCTCTTACTTTGCTTATGTTCAATGAGTTAGCTCTGAAGACACACTTTCTGTAACATCGCATTTAAATGCAATACCTCGACTCTTCTAAGAAGCAACTAAATCTTAAAAGAATGGCTGCGGCTTAGCTCAGTTAACGAAAGCTTAACCAAGGTTTCGTTAAGATAAGCAAAAGCTTGGTTTAGCCTGGTGTGAGTCTTGGTTTCACTTGGTTAACCGTTGTTTAGCTTAACCAACGTTGTGGTCCCGCTTCCGGCTCGCTTTTCCTCAGTCTCCGACGCTAGCATCGCGCTCTTGGCATTCCGGACCCTCTCCAGTGAAGCAGTTGGCCGGGTGATATCCGCGGGATGGTCAGACACCGCTTGTCGACGACGGCTCAAAGCCTCGATCCCGCTCCTGCGCAATGCTCACAGAAGACGGCCCGGCCTTGCTCTCATCCATGGCTAAGCTCACACTGACTAGGCGAGCGCGGCGCTCCTCTTAAGGCCACCCCACATACAGCGTTTTCCCTGCGTTTTCTGGCGTTTCGTCACTCGGCGTCGCTCAGCGTCGACGCTGAGGGAGGCGCCAAGTCGACACGCCATGCTCAAGACCCACCAGATCTCGCCGCAGTCACCGACGGTGCCGAGAGACGCCGCGGCAAGAGACGCCGGTCAAAGAGCGCTGCATGTGTGTGTGCGTGTGCGTGTGTGTGTGTGTGTGTGTGTGTGTGTGTGTGTGTGTGTGTGTGTGTGTGTGTGTGTGTGTGTGTGTGTGTGTGTGTGTGTGTGGGCGGGGGGGGGGGCTATAGCCAGGCGCGTGGCGAGTCACGTGGTCAAGAGGCGACCCTAGTGAGGATAGGGAGCCTACATGCAAGTGAGGAGAGAGCACACGCCAAGCCGGCGTTGGCGGTGGAACTCGGCGCGGCGAGTCACGTGATGAGTTGCCAAGGCTATGGCGCAAGTGCGGTCAATTGAAGGTTGAATTGCTGGCGACGGGGAAACTAGGCTCGACGTCCTTAGTAAACCTTTGGACAGCTTGCAAAATTTTGAGCAGCTTGCACTAGTGGTGCAAGGCTGGAGTAAACAGTGGAGCTGGTGATCGACCTAGCTTCTTCCAGATTTTTTTAGGTTCGGCTAAGTTTTGCTAGGAAATGCTAAGTAGCTGCTAGGCACGAGATTCCGAATCGGCTCACCACCGACGTGCAGATTCTCGCATGGCCGCGCGACGCGCTTCAAGATGAGCGCCTTCTTCTGTTGTCCGGATCTTCTTTTGTCGTCCCCAAGGAGGTTTAGAAACCTCCTTGGGCGTCCCATGTCAAGGCTACATGTCCTACATGCGGTCATCGAGTGAGATGTGTTCATGTTTACCTTTGCACGTGTTACACCGTGCTTGTTAATTAAGTTAGTAAGCAAATGTTTACAAGTTTATACGACTGCTAAAACTGCTATCCTTAGTTCGTAGAGTTGTCTGCTAATTTGCTATCGCAATCGATGCTTCGTGAAATTGCGACATCTTTCACTCACTCACCCATCCATCCATCCACGCATGCGTACGTCCGTCCGTTCATCTGTGTCTGTCTGTATGTCTGTGTCTTCCTGAATAAGTCACAAAGTTCTCGCAATAAGTTGCATAGATAAGTTACATCAAGTTGGCCCCATCTTTTGGACAGGTTGGCACCACTCCTCGTAGTCTGCGTAACAAAATGAAATAAAAAAAGATTACTAAAACCGCGAATACAGACAAATAACATAAACAGATTTGAAGTTCTGCAAGGAAATCCAGGAAATCAAATAGTATAGTGAGATATGAAGCAACAAAATGTAAAAATGTACAGTTGAATGAATAAATAAAAGTACTTGAAATTGTCCGAGAAGTCACATAAGTTCGCAGTGTCACGGACGAACGCCATGCACAATATACTTAAACATGATACATAACAACTTAATAGCATATTACATTGCTGGACTATAACAACATGTGAATCATCCGTTGCATTGTGACTTGCTCAAGGACCGCTGATATTTAACATCAAACTGAGATATTTTCCGAAATATTTCAAAAGCGACAAGCACTTATCGAGGCAAAACCGCTGTTGGCCATGAGCCAAGTCTTTATTTTTTTCATGGTGAATGGCCATTTATCTAACAGCTCCTTTACTTTAACACGCATTATATACACTTTGTATGGAGAAAATATTGATCAAGCGCATGCTCTACATATCGCGTTTACGAACATTACTTTTCAAGCCAAACTGGAATTTACATTATTCCTTTACACACTGGCAAACCATGCTCACGGAGGATGACGAACCTACCCTACTGTAGCTGTGCCTGTAAAAAGGTTCTGGTGTAGTTTCAATGCGTGAACCCCATCACCCTCACGAAGGCCTCGGAGAAGTCCTTCATAGTCGTCGGGTGCACTAGAACACATGGTACCACTGATTGCGATCATGTACTATTGGCCTGGGGAGAATGCAGATATGAGGCAAAAGTAATGCATGCCGCTTCTGAAAGAGGAGCTTCATTCAAGTTCCCCGACGTTGAGTCGTTCAAAGCATATGAATGGAGTCATAGCTTTTTATAAGGTACAATATCAGCACACGCTGTAAATGGTTTAGCCATTTGACGCTGGCAGTTTATCACCGGATTGTCGCGGATGCCGATTTTAAGACATTTGAATTCATATCGAATTAGGAGATTTGCAGGCGCAAGTTGGAATCAGCTAGCGAAAGACAGGGGTAATTGGAGATGGCAGGGAGAGGGTTTCTTCCTGCAATGAAAAAAAAAAAAAAAAAAACGTGGGCAGCTTGCACTAGTGGTGAGCTGGTGATCGATCTGGCTTTTCTTCCAGGTGTTACTAGGCTTGGCTAAGTTTTTGCTACGAAATGCTAAGTGCTACTAGGCACGGTATTCCGAATTGGCTCGTCACCGACGCGCAGATTCTCGCTCGGCCGCGCGACGCGCTTCAAGATGAGCGGCTTCTTCTTCGGGTGTCCGGATCTTCATTGGTCGTCCCATGTCAAGGGTACATGTACTCGCCACAGAGTCAATGAGAGTTCTACCGCCGCCGCAGTTTAGCACACGACATAGACGTGACAATGAATTTAGATCAAGGGTATAAGCAATATTTATTTCTCTGACCGGCGACGGCGGTCGTCCCGCAGAAAGGCATACGTACACACACTTTTATTTTGATCGGCGGCATACATTCGCGTGCAAGACTACCGCCATCTCGGGGTGCCGGAAGAAACTAGACGCGCGCGACGGGACCACCAAGCCGGGAGAGCGAAGGAAACTAGGCACGCAAGCGCTTGGAACGGCGACAATGGGAGGGCGGTGCGAGCGTACACATGGCCGACGCGGGTCCCACAGGGGCAAATCTTTGAGAAACCCTTATTTCTACCTACGACTCTACTGATTTTGAAAATGGTGCCTATTCATATCTAATCTACTGAAAATACATATCCAAATGCTGAGACCTATAAGCTTTTGCATAGAATGAAGCGCCTT
The DNA here is from genome assembly GCF_013339745.2 of Dermacentor silvarum. Taxonomy (NCBI): domain Eukaryota; kingdom Metazoa; phylum Arthropoda; class Arachnida; order Ixodida; family Ixodidae; genus Dermacentor; species Dermacentor silvarum. The sequence continues at coordinate 161,782,428 of NC_051162.1, read as the reverse complement.
TGCATAAAATTCGGGAGCTGAGTTTTTGCACACGCAGATCTGTTGACGGACACGACAAATGCATAGAACCCTAGCCATAGACAGCTTCACTGTAAAAAAAAAAAAAAAAAAAAAAAAAAAAAAAAAAAAAAAAAAAAACGCGTGCAGAAAATGATGCCAGAAGTGCGGGCACCTCCCATAGAAGAACATTGCCGCCTCTCCCATGACAAACCACGATCGGTGAGTCATCTCGTGGCGCCATTTCACAATATGGGACATTATTAGGCCTTCCAACAAGGCGTGCTTTCCCCACCTCAAAAGTAATTTTACACCATGACGTAAAGCGACAAACGCTATTCTAAATTTTTGTATGGTCCACTGTGATTGCGGTTATCGTAGTGCTCTGAGTGTTTTATTTTTTTCGGGGCACACGTTCGATCAATAAAAAAAATAAGAATATTAACTCGCGCTCTCGGCAGTATGATTCTTCAACATGACTACAGCGGCACAACATGCTAAAAATGACAACATAATGGTTGTTTAAATTTAATCAACTCGGTACGATCCCTAATGCATAACAAGTTCCTTGAAGAAATGCCTAATAAGTCAATGGCTGAATCATCTCTCTTATCATCTATGCTTCCCTTCTACCAAATGTTTGTTTACACTATTATCACCGCCACGGTACTAACAGGAAACAGTCAGAAAACCGACATACTCACCGACGGTGATTTGCATCCCACAATTTGATTCGGAGTTCAAGTTGCATATATATAGATTACCCGTGGGGTTTCAAAAAGGGATGTAAGATCAGACATTAAAGCGTAGGTCTCCTTGTCTCGCTGGAGAATGTTGCTTCACAGAAAAGCGCGATCTAGTCCGACGCAGTATCGCATTTTTGTTCCATCGTTTCACGTACTCGGCCTCTTTGCACGAGCTTTTCGATGGTAATTCTAGGAATTTAATGCCCGAGAGTAGAAGCCCAAGCTTCAATTGCAGCGGGCTTGCGAAATGTCTCTTGAATAATTCAAATCACCCGACCTTATTTTTGAGTGCTGAGATGCTTTATTCTTCAGCTGGGGGCAGGATCTTAACATAAGTTATTCCTCAGTGCGTAGAGGCTCACTTTAATATAAGAGAGGTACGTCCAATGCTCATGGTTGTGAAGTGGCGATAAGTGCGTTCAGGGGCGTAGCAACCAATGTGAAGAGAGTGTTGCTTGATCACGGACAGAACGAGGGATCGAGATTTTGAAAAAAGGAAGAGGCGTGTAAAATTAAAAATTCAAAATAAGTTCTTCTTGGGCGAGTTGGTGTTTACTGAACATGATACTTAGTAGCGCAAAACTCGAAATAAAAGACAACAGTGAAAGCGTCCTTTGTGTGTTTCTTGGTTTTGCGCATGCGTATGTTTGTGTATATATAGCAAGCCTTGCTTCGAAATAAACAGTTGTGAGTGTAGCACTCGTCTTTCCTTCCCTCTCGTCTTTCACTGTTGTCTTTTATTTCGAGTTTTGCGCTACTAAGTATCATGTTGTGTAAAATTAAGAAACGTTAACATACAAGACAACGAGTGTATCACGGGATGCGTCGTGTGAGGCACACACACACACACACACACACACACACACACACACACACACACACACCACACACACACCACACACACACACCACACACACACCACACACACACACACACACACACACACACACCACACACACACACACACACACACACACACACACACACACACACACACACACACACACACACACACACACACACACACACACACCACACACACACACACACACACACACACACACACACACACACACACACACACACTTTTTTAGTCATTATATTTTTCAGTCATTCTAGTTTTTGGATTGCCCGCTTGCAACTGCTAATGCAAGAAAAAACTTAGCTATCAAATTACCTCCATAGGGTCGAATCTCAGGAACGTTGGCAGATTCATGTTGGAAAGCCACGCACACGCGGACAGAAACACGCACTGTGCACAGAAACACACATGCGCCGCCAGAGCGAGAGCGACTGGACAGAAAAGGGTGCAGGGATACATATCGTAAGCAGCCTGCGTGACATTCGGAATGCGCTTTTTATGCGTACCGACTTGGCGCGTCGCAATTAGGAGGCCCGAAATTACTGTAGCCGCGTTTAAACGAATGTCACAATAACGTATTGCATTTTCGTAGCGCATTTCTTATATCCAAATCGTTTACATTGGCGCATTCCCGTTTGTGCGAAACAAGCCGGAGTCATTTTCACCAGTGAATGAAGGAGAGCACTCACCGGCAGCCATCTCACAATTCCTCTCTCCGTCTATGCAACACGCCAGCGTTTACAAGCATCACAGCTGTCGCAAGAAGCCAGTACAATACTCACTTTCCTGGCGCATTGATGCGATTTGCCTTCCTAACTTAATGCAATCGGTTACACGGATGCAACGCGCTACAAATGCGTTGCGACAAGCCACTAAAGGCGCCATGTAAATGCTATGTTCGCATGCATTGCATCTCATTTCGATTTCGCACTTCCGGTGGAGCCATGTAGCACTTCTCAGCATCTAATGGAGTGCGCAAGTAACATACACCACTGTCGAAATCCCAATGACGGTCTCTATCTCCTTGATGTGAAGCACCGAACATATAATACAGTTAGCCACCCGTGTTTTAACGCGACAGCGTAAAGGGCCCCGTGTCGCAGAAAATCCGGCGCCGGAGTCGGCGTAAGCATCGGCGTCCGTGGTGGAGAAATTCATTCCGAATCACCCCGACCACACAGGCTCTCCGCACAGCGCAAGGCGTTAGTGAACAAGAATTGAATTTCTCAAAGTAAAAGCCGTCAGAAAAATTGTAAAGTACGACCTAACTACAACCTACAGACATGACAGCGTCGGATTGTAATTTGAATGTACGAGAAAACATAATTCTGTTACGAGGAAACACAAACACAAACCCCTTTTCCAGCATTTTTACCACAACTACTGTGGCTTACTCTGGTAGCTTACTTGCGAAAACCCCATCCAGATGGCGCTCGCCTCCTCGGCAGTGTAAAGCCACTTGGTAATTTTAAAGTACCGCCACTCTTTGTACTCTGCCGCCGGCGCGCGACCTCCTCGCCCCTCGCGAGTCCCCTGCGCAGCAGACAGTCTTGCGCCCGTTTTTCTGCACGATGATTGGTCTCCCTGCCGTTGCCCTTGGAAGCGAGGGGATCTTGCGTTTTGCTTGTGTTCTGCTTTTTCGTTCGCGCCATTTTTCGCCTTAGCTCGGCTGGCTCGGTGTAAAGAGAACGTCGCACGCTAACATTGCACGCTGTTTCGTGCACTGCCTGCTGCTGCGCATATAAATGTACCAAGAGACGTGATTATGGTTATGCAGTTTTTACGATACCGAAAGGAAAGCGTGATGTCTTGCGCAAGAAGCAGTGGCTGCACAACATTGGCCGAAATAACTTTGTTCCGACAGAGAACAGTGTTGTTTGCGAGGTAAGGCGCCATTCTTATTGCTGGTATCAAAGCATCCCCTAATGCTGCATTTTTTCAATTCTTCCGGCCTGCTCATTAGCGTTTTTGCTACGGCAATTTGTACGTTGCATAAAAGCATGGTTCTCCTCAGAATGCTGAATATTCTGCTGGGACTCCATCACCTCGCACGTCGTCAACTGTTATTCAATCGGAAATGCAGCACTATAGATTCTGCTTTCCACTGAACAAATATACCCGAAGATACAGCCTCTCGATCCACTTTTCGTGATTATTAGGATCCGTTGCCTGTTTTACTGAAAATCGAAATAGCAGCTAGTAGAGGAGCTATTTACAGCTTACTTCGATGTGTGAGTCAGTCACTTAAATACAATGAATGCAGGGCCTGAAAAAATTTGTGGGAAGTATACCCGTAGTATTGCAGGTGATGTGCTCCAGCTAGTCCACAATTTAAGGCGAGACCTTTAGTTGGATATGTTTCCTGGTGAGCGTTTGGGCTACAGAAAGTAACGTGACCTAATGAAGGCCAAAAGCGAGCCAAATCATGTCCTGCCCTGTATGATAGATTATTAGGGATTAGCAAAGTAAATTCATGACTAATTAATGATTGAATTAAGGTGGTTTAAGGTCGATTAAGATGGATTAATGTTAAATGAGGAGGGCTAGGGTCGATTATGGAGGATTAAGTTGGATTAGGGTGGTTTAGGATGGATCAAGACGTAATAAGGAAGATTAGGGTGTATTAACGTCGAATAATGTGCATGAAGGAGATTAAGATGAATTAGGGTGGATTAAGGATTGATTAAGGTTGATTAAAGTGTTGATTAAGGAGGATTAGGGTGGATGAAGGTTGAATAAGGTGGATTAAGGAGGATTGAGGTCGATTAAGGTGTATTAAGGAGGATTGGGCCGCATTCAGGTGGAGTAAGGTCTATTAAGGAGGATTAGAGTGGATTAAGGTCGAATAAGGTGCGTGAAGGTGGATTAGTGTGGATTAAGGTGAATTACAATAGATTTTACAAGACTCGCATTCGCGTCTCTTAGGCGATAGCTAAGAACAAATGGTAATCTTTTTCAGTTCTTGAATTTGCTTTGAACTGGGCAGCCATGCATGCGTGAGTGGGTGACGGTTATTATTTGGTTTTCTCACGGATACAGGCAATGTGCAGGAGGTGATGGCGCACCCTTGCTGTTGACTTCTAGGCAGAGGCCGGCAATCTTCGCTTTAATAGCGAATGCGTTACAATCACCTTTCTTCGGTTTTGTTCTGTGGATAAACCTTTTCCATCCATGTAACACGAGCCGATGTCATTGTATCAATGCGCTTTGATTACGAAGGTTAAGAAATAAATAATGATTATGGTTATGATGTAGCAATGCAGGGAGTATTATGTAGGCAATGTTTAGCACTGCAGCGTATTAGCCACTTGTACTTGTATGAAGGTCGTTTTGTTCATCGTGCCTGAGCGATTAACTCTTTAATAAATGTTCTAGCTACATTTCACTGAAGACCAATTTGAGCCGCGCATATTACAAGAACTTGAAAAAAAAAGCTGAAGCCGAACGCAGTTCCAACAATTTTCTCCCACCGACCTGTCGTGAAGCACCGGAAGCCACAGAAAAAATATCTGGAGTATAGAACTCGCCTCAAAGCTCCCTTTACATCAGTGTGTGCCATTCATGTGGCTTTAAGATGAAACCAACCTCCTCCTAAACGTTGCCTTCAGCATTCTCCATGCTGTTATCACCATTTTTCAAAATTTTATATGCCACTGGGGCGCGCAACTGTGCCAAAACCATGCGTCTCCATCGAATTCTGCGGCCCGTTCACGGGAGCCAAGGCGGAATAGCGTGTCGTGCGCAGCGCGCGCAGCCGGTGGGCGAGGAGAATCGAGGAGGAAAGCGCGGCGGGGAGGAGAGTGTCGCTACTTTCTAATTATCAAGGGGCTTCACGGCAGAGTAAGGAGCCTACATGCAAGCCCTTTTTAAAACAGCGCTTGCATGTAGGCTCCCTACGGCAGCGTAAGACAGTGGCGGCAGGCAGAGGTGAAGGTGGAGAAAAAAAATTACTCCATCTCCCGCTAAAGAGAACCATGTGTGGAAGCGAAGCAGTGGGGAGATGGTTAGCTTGAGCGGGAGAAGGTTTCGCTGCAGCGGCTTGAGCGCTCATCGCGGCGCTGCACAGGAGAGAGAATGAGGCGCGCGCGCTCCGTCATTTTCATACCGCGGAACTACCGTGGTGCCCCCAGAGTAGTATGCAGCTTGAGCGGGAGATGGTTTCGCGGCAGCGACCCGAGTGCTCATCGCGGCGCTGCACAAGAGAGAGAATGAGGCGCGCGCGCTCCGTCATTTTCATACCATGGAACTACCGTGGCGCCCCCAGCGGAGTATGCAGCTGTCGCACCACCTGTCGAGCGCGCCGCTCCGGATTCCTAGAGAAGAGAAAGGGGGGGAACGTAGGAGAGGAGAGAGAGGGGGAGGGGACGCGCATGAGCTGTGGGGGTATGGGACGCGGGACAACAGACCGAGCCGCCAGCAAGAAATGCATCGCATTTAAAAAAGGAAGCTGCAGGTGCCGGTAAGCCTGACAAGCATTCAGGCATCTTTGAATGATGTCGCGTTCCATTCTTAAAGGCGAAGCTTAACCGTCCTCCTAATTCCCCCCCTCCCCCTGGAAGTTGCTACGTATGTGCCGTAGCTGACATTTCTAGAGTTCACAAAACAAACTGGACCGCATTGACAGAAAGGACCCCAGGGCACGTTGCTACGGGGCTCTAGTATTCCTCTGCTGTAGAGAATTGGGAGCCAACTATAGATCAGTTAAGCATGCCCCTGTAACTGACCGTTTTCGAGTTACAGCTTTTCACCTTCTAGCTGCTCCCGTCGCAAAGAACAGAAAACATAATCCTTGCCTTGTCGAGCTAAGCCGCTTGAGCAGAATAACAACGACACTGGGTCTACAACAAAGCCAGCTGGAGCATCGAAGCAAACGAAAAGCCAAGACATGCCGGTGCGGAAATAAGCTTTAGATCCATTCCCCTTGCCTGCCCACGTATTGGACAAAGGAAAACGTCTAGAGCGTAGTAAAAAAAAGCGGGAAAGGTTCGAGCGCGTGTGCCCGCTAAGACAGCACCTTGAACCTTGACATTTCTTCAGCGGACAGGAAATTCTGTTTTCATTGACAGCGGGCTGACTGCGCTTACTTCCCGGTCGGGCTTCAAAAAGGGCTTCTATGCCCGAATGGGTCCTCTGTGAAGCCCACGCGCAAACACACCCCCACACAGAGCGCGCGAGCCAGTCTGGTTCCCAAATAAGGGTCGTGCAGCTTTCAAGCCCCGGCATGGTTCGCATCTTCCGGCTCCCCGAAAGCCGTCGCCATGGTAACGGTTCGTGTCTCAAGGAAGTTGGTGGTTATGTGTGATTTCGTTGTCCGTTTTTTCTTTTGTTTCTTATAATCAAACACGCGTTAAAGGAAGCTCCTGAGCATTACGCCCGGAAGTGGTGCTTGTAATACTTAATGTTTCCATATGAAAGGACCCAGCGTCCAGTTTCTTTCGAAAGGCGATCCTGTTGCGACCAAACCAGTCTCAGCAAATAAAGCCCCGTGCAGAGAAGCGATATTTAATCGGTCCTGTTCTCTTTTGACTTAAGAAGTACCTCCGTTTTAATTAAAAACCACGGCATGGGGACATAAGTGGTCGTAAACAAACCCTTTTGTTAATTTTTAAAGAAGACAGCTGCCTATGGGCTGCAGATTGGTTTCCTTTGATGTTGCCGGTAGTTTGCTCACCGTATCGCAAATAAATTGCGCAACGGGATGCGTGTCTTTTCCTGCCGCTTTTATTTAGTAAAATCATTGCATTGCGCACGCATGAGAAATTCTTGATTTTCGGGGCGTCTGTTTCATTGTTTGTAATATGTTCTCGTTCATGCTATTGCTCATGGTTCTGGAGATCGCGGTGAAATGTTCATGGTGAACTTTACAACTGTAGGTGTAAGAGCTCTCTTACCTGGTCTACGGTGGTCAGCAGGGTTCATCGATGAACGTCGCGGGAATGCAAAAATGAATGGTAGAAGTTTCAAAATAAAGGAATATACAGGAAGCGCACCACGATAACTTGAACTCCGGAGACAGTATGACAGTGGTGAATTTCTCCTTTTAGACCCTCAATTCTTTTATTCTTTATTTATCACCTATTAGGCATAATACCCTTAGATAAAGTCATCGAGCACACTACCTGGCATATAGAAGTGAGGGAAATAATTTTTCCCCATGCACAATTATTATTTCCTCTGCAAACAACAGCAACAACAACAAAACACTCGGTTGATACTACAGCAGGTAAGAATACTGCATCTGAAGAGCGCGTTCACGCCACCAGCAGCTATGATTCGCTGGCGCGTTATGAATGGCTAAAGCCACACTTTGCAGCTTATCCATCACAGGAACCGATGCGAAAGCATATAAAGGAACCTACTTGTAAGAAGCGAGAGGTCGAATAAGAACAGATAGGGAGAGAAATGTTGGGTCTCTTCACTTCCCCACCGACAGGGAGCGCCACCTCCACAAAGAGGCTGTTTCGGACGGAGTCGAGTCACTCTCGAACCATAGCGCTCTGATGCAGTGATGCGCCATTTTGTTTATGTTTTACAGCGTAAGCTGTTATGGGCTCATTTCAATAGCCGTTTCGGTTCGTGATGATGCCGCCGTCACCGGCGTGTAGCCGCCGTAACCGCTATCAATGGAAATGCGGAAAAACGCGTTTCCCGCCGGGACAGAACCTGCGCCCGCTGCGTGGCCGCCAGATTCTCTACCACTGAGCCGCGCAAGCGCTTGCTATCGGTCAGCGGAAATGCCCTATAAGGCAAGCGCGCAGGGGCAGACGACTCGAGCCTTCCAGTATGGTGGCGCCATCTAGGTAAGGTGCCTGCAAACACAGAGCGCGCAGGCGTACACGACGATATGCGATTCAGACAAGGCGCGCAATCAACGCGCTCCCGAGCTGCCGAGCCTCCGCCAGTATGGTGGCGCCATCTAGTTAAGGTGCCTGCAAACGCGGCGTGCCCGACATGTAAGTTTCAGTTGTAAGGCTTGATCGGGCTCAGTAGACTGCTGCGCAGAGGGCATTACAAGTCGCAGCTCGCCGTCGAAGCCGGGCGGACAGTTCAGATCGTTCTCGTCAAAACGAGGCGAACAGACAGCCGCGAAGACCCTGTTGTGCGTGGTGCCCAAATTGGAGCTACTCTTGACACGCACTGTGCTGCGTGTGCCGCGCAGGCCTGTGACTTTTTATCCTCCCACCATTGGAGCCCCGATCCAATTTATCGTGGACGCTATAAACCACGTTGAATAATATCATTATTACAATCATTATTATTCTCCTCAACAGCAGGTTGTTCGCGCACACGTCTGAACGTATACTCCAACCGATACCAGCACGATAACATGCCAAACTTACTGCGCCAGCAATCGCGTCACTGACGCGATATTGCGGACTAACATGATGCCACAAGGAGGCGCGTGTGCACGTAATCAAAGCGGCGCAAGGCGACTGTCATTCCTCAAGTTGATATCTCGGTCGACCATGATATCGGTCTACCACACCACTTAAGCCGAAACTTTCAGGAAGGAAATGTAGAGCAGAGAGATGGCTTTCTTTCTTATGGTATTATTAAGGCGAAAGCCTCATATGTCTCATCGTTGCAGTCGACCTTCGAAGTCCTTGAGAGAAAACCGTGTCGTCGGCGCGAAGTCATACAGGCGAGTTAAAAGCATTTAGAGCGGACCAAAGCGTGACTAGGCTTCAGTGGACCACTAATCGAATTAAGAATGATGACAAAGCGAATTAACCGGAATGAAGGTGAATTAAGAGTAATCAAAGATAATTAAAAGTGTGGCGGCACGGTGCGGCGCCGCTTCTGCGCCTGCGCGCAGCGTCGACGCTACTAAACCGAGCGCCAGCGTGATAAGAACACTCTCGCCCGACAGAAGACAAATTGTGTGTGCTCCCGCAATCGGAGCAATTGTTGTTGTTCCGTCTCTTGTGTGGACGCATTAAAGTTATGTGTACCCACATCTGGTGACGCGGAAAACGAACTTACCGCACCGCCATGGCGACCAGGAAGCCCTCGCCGCTCTTCGCCAACAATTACAGCATCTTCAAGAGCAACTTCAGGCCCAACAACAGGTAATCAAGAACCAAGAGCAGCAACTTCACGAACAGCAGCAACGCATCCAAAATGAACCACACTCATCTGACAATTGTGCACAGCCGCGCTCGGGTCACGCCCCCCAAAGCTCTGCTCCAGCGGGCGCCACCACTCCAGCGGCCACCGCCAACACGGACGTCTGTCGCGTCGCCGTCAAGCTCCCACCCTTTTGGGCAGAGTCACCGGAGGTGTGGTTCGCTCAAGTCGAGGCGCAGTTTACCCTGACATGTATCACTCAGGACCGGACGCGCTACGACTACGTCGTCGCCCACCTAAACTCTCGCTACGCAGCTGAGCTCCGCGACGTACTCACAAGCCCTCCAGCTGACGACTCCTACCTGCACCTGTAGCGGGAACTAATTCGGCGGCTTTCACCTTCAGATGACGAGAAAGTACGTCAACTCCTTCAGCGCGAAGCGCTCGGTGACCGCAAGCCATCGCACCTCCTGCGCTTTATGCGTGCCCTCGCGGGCAGCACACCTGTTGACGACTCCCTCCTCCTAATAATGTGGCTTGACCGTTTACCCTCTCTCGCTAAGGCCATCCTCCAGGTTCAGCCGAATCTGCCACTGGACCAGCTCGCCGAAATCGCCGACCGAGTCATTGAAGCCTCTCCACCGCCGCCACCCCTTTTCGTCCACGCCGCCGGCGCCCCACAGCCCACCCCCGAGCTCGCTAGCCGTATCGACGAAATCGTCAGGCGGATTCTATTCAAAGGCATCTGGATCAACGCCCGATTTTGCGTCCCGGAAAGCGCCCCCAAAGCCGAGGCCGAAACAGCGACTCATCGCAAGAAAACGACGACGGCCGCTGCTACTACCATCGTCGCTTCGGTGACAGAGCCCGGAAATGCCAACCACCCTGATCAGTTGGACGTCAGGGAAACTTCAACAGCATCCCGTAGAGACGGCCGCGAGCTGCCAACTTAGAGGCCGTCGCATTTTTGTCACCGACCAAGTCAGTAAGCGAAGGTTCCTCATCGACTGCGGTTCTGACATCTGCTGCTTTCCCCGAGCATTCCTGCACGACATGCGCCCTTGCACGTCGTTCGAGCTAAGTGCGGCGAACCATTCAAGCATTAAGACCTACGGCGCGCTCCGCCTCAACATCACCCTCAAAAACCTACGCCGTGAATCCCCATGGAATTTCGTCATCGCCGACGTCGCAGAGCCAATCATTGGGTCCGACTTCCTGGCGTACTACCATCTTTTACCCGACTGCCGGCATGACCGACTTATTGACGCCACAACAGGCCTCTCCGCGCCGGGCCAACGCACGACCACCCAACAGCCCAGCGTTAAAGCTTTCGCCGTTGAAGATCAATCGCCATACCACGCCATCCTCGCAGAATTTCCCGACCTGACACGACCTAGCGGGCGTCCTCGAGAGGTACGCCACTCAACCGTGCACTACATCCGCACTACTCCAGGCCCCCGGTCTCTTGCCGCGCCCGTCGCCTAGCTCCGGACCGCCTTCGAATCGCCCAAGCAGAGTTTGAAGCGATGCTCCGCGAGGGTACCGCCCGCCGCTCGGAGGGGCCTTACGTCTCACCGCTTCATTTGGTGCGGAAGAAGACCAATGGCTGGCGCCCGTGTGGAGATTATCGCGCCCTCAACGCCCGTACCATCCCAGACAGGTACCCCGTTCGTCATATACAGGATTTTGCCCACCGCTTACATGGCAACACCGTATTCTCAACTGTTGACCTGGTAAAGGCCTACACACAAATTCCTGTGAACCCAGATGACGTCCCAAAGACCGCGATCATCACGCCCTTCGGCTTATTCGAATTTCCTTCCATGAGCTTTGGCCTCCGCAATGCGGGACAAGCCTTCCAACGCTTCATGGACGACGTCGTCCGCGGCCTAGACTTCTGTTTCGTCTACCTAGACGACATCCTGGTCTTCTCCCCCAACGAAAAGGATCACCGCCAACACCTTCGCGAACTGTTTCAACGCCTCGACGACCACGGCTTACTCATAAACGTACAGAAGAGCATGCTTAGAGCCCCCGTCGTCACGTTTCTTGGCCATCAAATTTCTTCAGAAGGGACTACACCCTTGCCTGACCGCATCTCGGCCCTTAAGAACTACGCGCGGCCTGTCACAGCGAAAGACCTCCGCCGTTTCCTGGGCATGCTCAACGTTTACAGGCGCTTCGTGCCTAAAGCGGCCGCATATCAGGCCCCTCTTCATGACGCGTTGGCTGGCCTACGAGGCAACCATCCTGTCACTTGGACACCACTTTTGACTCAAGCGTTCGAAGACTGCAAAACTGCCCTCTGCAACGCCACTCTACTGTCGCATACCAAGCCAGAGGCTCCCTTGGGCCTTTTCACAGATGCCTCTAGCACCGCCGTCGGAGCCTCCCTGATGCAGCGCGTGGGCAAAAACTGGTGGCCGTTGGCATTTTTTTCGAAGAAACTCTCTAGCCCCAAAACACCCTCGCCTACAGGCATCGCCGATGAAACTTCCGCCCCTGCGGAGACAACATGGCCAGCCTACTACAGAGAGCTCCTCGCCATCTACGAAGCGGTCCAACACTTTCGCCATATTCTCGAGGCACAGCACTGCACCATCTACACTGACCACAAACCTATCACTTATGCCTTCTCCCAACGACGCGAAAAACTTCCACTGGTTCAGCAGAACCAACTGTCCTTTATCGCCCAGTTCACCACCGACATCCAACACATCAGCGGAAAGGATAACGTGGTCGCCGACGCACTCTCACGCGTCTCTGCTGTCGAGCTGCCACCCGTTACGACTGACACCCTCGCCAACGCTCAGAAAACGGACGCCGAACTCCAGAAGCTCCTCGAAAACGGCTCCTCTCTTCAACTTCAACAAGTCGCCATCCCTAGGTCGACGGACACTCTCTACTGCGACATATCCACTGGACGAGTGAGACCATATGTCCCTTCGCCGCATCGCCGCAGCGTTTTCAACCAGTTACACAACCTCAGCCACCCCGGCATCCGCGCTTCTACACGCCTTGTGACTGACCGCTATGTTTGGCCCTCAATGCAAAGGGACTGCCGCACCTGGGCACGCACGTGCATTCAGTGTCAGCGCGCCAAAATCACCCGGCACGTCACATCACCGCTCGGGGCATTCCCCCTGCCGTCGGAACGGTTTCAACACGTCCACATCGACATCATTGGCCCCCTTCCACCGGTCGGGCCTTACCGCTACTGCCTCACCGCCATCGATCGGTACACTCGATGGCCCGAAGTATTGCCGCTCGAAAGGATTACCGCAAAAGACGTCGCCTCGGCCTTCTTCACCGGCTGGATTTCCCGCTTCGGCACTCCTCGTCGCGTCACAACCGATCAAGGACGGCAATTCGAGTCCCAACTCTTCAGGCTCCTCGGGTTTTCCACCGGGTTCGAGCGCTCACGGACTACCAGCTGCCACCCCTGCGCCAACGGGATGATTGAGCGGTTTCACCGACAGCTCAAGGAAGCCATCACGTGCCACCCAAGCTCAACGTGGCTCGAGGCTCTCCCGGCCGTCGCTCTTGGTCTGCGCGCCACTTTTAAACCAGACATCCACGCAACGCCCGCAGAACTCGTTTACGGGGAGCCGCTTCGCCTACCTGGGGAACTTCTCTCCGCTTCAATTCCCGACATCACCACCTCGGACCCTACAGACTTAGTCGCCCGGCTGCGCCGCACAATGGCCTTACTGCGCCAGTCTCCAGCAGCACGTCACACCAACCCGACCCCGTTCGTGTTCAAAGACTTGGCAACGTGCTCGCACGCCTTTCTCCGCGACGACACTGTACGTGCGCCGTTTCAACCACCTTACTCCGTACCCTATAAAGTCATCCGCCGTGACGACAAAACATTCACCCTTCAAATCAGCGGGAGGGACGTTCGCGTCTCCATCGACCGACTGAAGCCGTCATACATCCTCTCCGAGGAAACTACCAACTCCTGCGCGCCTCCCGTAAATCACCCACAACAGCCTCCAACGCCTCAGGCCGTGCCCTACATCACGCGCTTTGGGCGCCAGGTGCGCGTCCAAAATGCTCTTCAAACCTGAGGGCACCTCTCTGTGTGTGTGTGGGGAGGGGGGGGGGGGGGGGCACGGTGCGGCGCCGCTTCTGCGCCTGCGCGCAGCGTCGACGCTACTAAACCGAGCGCCAGCGTGATAAGAACGACTCTCGCCCGACAGAAGACAAATTGTGTGTGCTCCCGCAATCGGGGCAGTTGTTGTTGTTCCGTCTCTCGTGTGGACGCATTAAAGTTATGTGTACCCACAAAAGTAGTAGGAGGAGGAGGAACAAACTTTTATTTAAACCAGCAGTTTAGTTGGCTCGGCCTAGGCCTCCCACGTGGGGACATCGAGGTCTTGCCTCTTCGCCGCCTCGCAGGCTTGCTGTACCCACAAAAGTAATCGAAGCGAATTAAGATGGTTGATTAAGTGAATTAAGAAGGATGACAAAGCGAATTAAAAGTAATCAAAGCGAAGGAAGATGGATGACTAAGTGAATTAGGACGTATTAAAGCAAATTAAAATGATTTAAGGCGAATTAAGGGGTTGTATCAGCGCATTCATAGGAATGACTCAACGAATTGAGGTGATGACGGAGCGATTAAAATGGTGACTCCACAAAAAAAAAGAAGTACGTGAAGTGCACGTCTTCAGTGCATCGCCACATGGGCTTTCGCCTTCAAGACGTCCTAGGGATAACATAACAGACCCTGTGAATTCTTTTTTTTTTTGCAGCATGACGACAGGACTACCCTCCCGTTTCCGCATTTTAATAAAAATAATAATTAGGAGAAAAAGAAAACGACGACCGGCTACACTTCCGGAATTTAGGGAAGTTTGTGGCAAGGTTTGCGGGTTCTTCGGTGCGGCGGTCATAAAGTCGCTATCAAGCGCGCCCTGCGTTTTGCATGTTTTACGGGATTCTATGCCACGAACGCATGCGTTCGGCGACATCTTGCTAAATTCTATGTTTTTCTTAATGAGTCATTGGGTGCCATTTTCGTCACACTTTCCCATATGCGTGCACACCTGGCATACGTGTTCCTTTGTGCACATGAGGGGAATATGGTGCGAGAGTTGAAGTTCTCACAGAAATAAAAGTTCATTCATTCATTCATTCATTCATTCATTCATTCATTCATTCATTCATTCATTCATTCATTCATTCATTCATTCATTCTCACAGCAAATTGCGCACGGGCAGATTGATTGTTTTGAGGGAGTAACAGAGTTAGCTGAAGTTTCGGGTTCTATGGCTGAAAACCAGCACGTGCTTTGTCATGTTTTATGCCAACTTTTTACTTATTTTGTGGCTTAATGCGGCTGCAGAGAGTGGACAATGCTAGTCCGTCTGAGGTCGATGTATTCAAATAAGTGTCACAGTATCTTGCGTTCACTATGCAGGGTGCCGAGGCTTTTCGCTGTTATATTAAAATTAAATTTTGGTGTTCTCAGTTGCCGAATTAATGTCACATGGCGAAGCTAACAATAGTGGGAGGGGGGGGGTGGATTTATTCTGGCCAGTGTGGTTCTTTAACACGCACCTGAATCTCATGTTTCTGTTGATTTACTTTTCCTCGGCAAGACGTGCTGTACATACGTTCAATTTTACCATGGTTTTGCTTTTTCGGAAGCGCAAGTGAACCCTTACCAAGGCTCTTCAGCTATAGGTAGGCGCTGAGGAAAAAAAAAAGGATAGCGAAGCCGTTTTGAATGAGTTAAATGCATGCTGGGGCCACTGCACTATAAAGTGGCGTTTTTATGCTAAGCAGCTTATATGCAAATCAGTATATTACTGCAACTCGGAAGTGGTCCGGGTGATTGCTACGTGATCGAAGGGCCGTGCGACAAATCTTAAAAATAAAATGTACTTCATTTTGTCACAATGCGTCAAAGAAAACTTCACGTGCACTTTGAACGAAGATGCAGGGTCTTGACTGGTTCCCCTACAAGTCAGCTTTCCCTTGACCTCCTTTTTTCATTTATTTATTTAATTATTTATTATTTATTTATTTATTTACAGTACCTTACAGGCCTTCAAGAAGGCATTGGATAAGGGGGGATGTACAGAGTCATATAAGCATTAAAAAGGCACTTGTAATGCAAGAGATATATCCAAACAACGTAAATATCTAAGAAATATTATAACACAAAAATAAACCGAAATAGCCGAAAAAACACAGGCAGTAAAAGTAAACAAATATATTACGGCGATCACATCCCATGGCATTAACGCCACTAAGTGCACGTCTACATAATCCAAATGATCAATGAAATGTTTAATGAGCACGCAGAAGAATTCAGGTGAGACAAGAAAGCAAAAATGCGCTATACGGCTGAAGCGGCAAAAAAAAAAAATGCTCGAATAGAAGATCACGAAATACACTGTGTTTTGAGGGGGAGGCAATGTCGTCTGGCAGAGCGTTCCATAAACGTATCGCACGAGGGAAAGCTGAAAAATTCAATGCGTATCTATTGCCACAAACTCAGGTGTAACATTTGTTTATTTTGACCAATAAAGAAAAATACGTTGACTCGAGAGACACACTATATACGTGTTTACCTAAGATCCGTTCTTTTCCTTGTGTTCCATTTCTTTACATAATATTGCACGAGTGTGAAAGAGCTTGTCGTCTACTACGATAATCCGGCTCCTGTAACACGGGCGCCTATCTTGTAATTCGAACTCGCTCCGTGGATACAAAGAGGCGAAGAAAAAAAAAAGTGTACCAGCAAGGAAATAAGAATATGAAAAAAAACAACAACATAAAAGCCAAGCGTGACAATGTGCAAAAAAAGCAATACAAAAAAAAAAAAGAACAAGGACTAAACAAGAACGCGAAGAATCTGCGCGTGGCATCATTGCGTGCAGCCCACGCACCAAGCGCCCTGCGGAAATTTGATAAGGGACAGGAAGTAAATTCCATTATGGCCTTGAATCTTCGGCGACGTGCCTTGACGTCATTGTGTGCATTGGCGGGGGGGGGGGGGGAGGGTGTTTATGCGATGGTACCTGAGCGTATTGCATTAAAGACGCCAAGTTGCTTGGTTCCAAAAACAACCTATAGTATGTTTGTAGCGACTGCCGTTTGACGTAAACAGAAGATCGCCCCGTCACGCCAGATTCTAGCTATGGTGCACTGAGCGTGCGACGTAAACGTAAAATTTTTGTCCCGGTACGAATTTATAGAGGCGGTGAGATTCGCGACCACCTGCGCCACCTGGACGAAGCGCAGAAAATCATGGACACCAGACAGGGGGGTGAATCTTCCTATACCTCCCATTGGTTCTCCTATAGCTGACGCTCAGTCGACGCTAGCGCCAAGGCGCACTTCAGTTAGGCCCTAGCGGATGGATGACGGTACTACGGTGGCGAAAACAATACAAAACAAAACAAGAAAAGCGGCGTGATTTTTTTTAACTCTCCCCCTTTCGCTATAGCACTTTTTTTCTTCATTTTTTATGGTAACGTTGTTGCACTTGTTTCTCCTTTCCCTCTTGACTTTACTATCCCTCTCCCATGCCTCACCTCACGCTCCCTCATGCCTCGCGCAATGCTCTTTTTTTAAGTCTTTAGCTATCCGCGGCGCGCTCTGTTTTTTTTTGGTTTTGTTTTTGTCGCGGGCGTTATCAGACGCACCGCCGGACCGAAGCGCGCGCTCCGCGCTCCTCTCCTGTCCGGCCGTGCCATTCGTGCTGCGTGCTTGTGCCCAGTGGATTCTTTTTGCGTTTTCATGCATGCAGTCGCGTTCATTATTACAATCAAGCAAGCATGTGCCCAAATTGTATTAAAAATAATTCCACTTACAACAAAACAGTTCTTTGGACTAACTTTATTCTGTTCGTTTGCGAAAACCAGAAGTAGAGCAGGCAGTGTAACACACTATAGAATGCAACAAAACGCGGATAGTGTTTCATGTACGCACATGTAAAAACATTTATTGTAGAGAGAGAGAGAGAGAGAGCAAGAAGAGGAAAGGCAGGGAGGTCAACCAGAAGAGCATCCGGTTTGCTACCCTGCACTAGGGGTAAGGGAAAGGGAAATAGAAAGAGAAAAATAGGGAGAGAATGAGCACGGCTTTACATCGGCTTCCTCCAGGGGTGATACGCTTGGGAAAGGAGCCTGCGCCCTGAATTCCCGTCGAAACCAACGTGAGCACGGAAAACTATAGTGTCCCTGTACATCGTCCCACGTGTGGGACGATGTACAGGGACACTATAGGCGGTCTCTTAAACCGGTGCACTTCAAATACTGTACTAATGCACGCAACGCTTTTTGTGCCAGTGACGGGTGTAGCCTATTTATTGTAATTGCTCTAATGGCCAATGCGCAGAATAGCTTCTCACGGCCTGCTTCTCGCTCGGTCCATAAAATGCATCGCGGTGAAGTGCACCGAGCATATTCTAGGGTTGTTGACCTTGTCTCTGGGCAAACCCATTAGGTCCATCCTTGCAGCGTAGGTTAAAAACGCTTCCATCCTGAAGATAAGTGAATATCATAAATTATACCATCGCAGTTGGAACATCTGTATGTTCCAACTGCGATGTTATAATTTGTTAACTCAGCTCGTTTTGCGTCGTCACTATATCACTAGTTGTGATATGTCAACCTTAATTCTCAGAAACGAATTTTTAAACCATGGCGACCAATTAGCTAGAAATAAGTACAAAGCGCTCACCTACACACGCGTTCCTTATGATACGCACAGGTGGTACTATACTTATCAGGAGCTTTATGTTCGCTGCTTGTGGCATAATTATTTACTGCATCGTTGTGTTTTCAAATCAGCTAGCTCCTGCCTCACCACCGGACAGCCATTTATGACTCCGCACAATTACTATCACAAATTAAAACTGAGAAGTAAACGGCACAGTGCTCACCTGTTGTCTTTAGGGATGCGGTAGAATTTCACGTCGCATGGCTGACTTCGTCTTGATGTGCTCGCACACCGTTGAACCACACACGAGCAGCGACAGCTGCGATACATTGCGGGAAAAAGCCGACAAACGTGCAACGGTAGGGTACCACACGGACGACACTGCTAGCGCGGAAGTCAAATACCGGAAAACTGACCGCATAATGCCATAAAAAATTGCTGCCGGTTTCGCCTTATCAACACGGCCGACGACTAGCGCGGGCCGCGCCAGCCGCGCGGCCGATAGTTGAAGGCGAGAGAGAAACGACAGTTGAGAGAGGCTTGACAAGAAAAAAAAAAGGAAAAGCCACTTTGGTTTCGCATCCATCTCATGGATGGCGCTGCAATTCGCGTGGACAAAAAACCAGCGGAGTTTCCCAGGCCTGCACCCGATGCCGCTCCGCTATGTGTAGGCGGACATGGGCTGATTCCATATTTTACTGACGTGTTTTCGTCGCGCTGTATATTGGAATGTGCGTGTTGAACCTACAACAATCGGTAACGTCCCGAGCGTGTTTCGCATCCCGTTGACGAGGGCAAATGCATGTACACTGCCACCACAGAAAACAGTTTCTTCCGAGCACACAAACGGAAAGCCGCGGCCCCCTATGGCTGCCGTCCTTGGCGCACAACAGCCACGCGCCTTATCCCGTCCACGATTCTGAAATCCACCGCTAGGTGGCTTCTAGTGTCGCCCCTAGCGGTGGCGCACTCCGCCCATTGAAGTGTTCTGTGTACGTGCGAACATCGACGTTCTTTGGAAGATGCCGTGTTGGAAAGAGGTTTGATGGAACGATTATAGGACGGTAGTCTGAAAATGTGGCCACTGCGCTTCTGTCGCCACGGAAAATGCTCGAATTTGTATACAACTTGGTACGACTTCGTCCTGAATCTGCATTGTGACTTGCTTAATTTTACAATGCTATTCTAGTTTTTGTTTTGTAATTTTCCGTAGCGTTTAAAATACCTGTTGAGTGCTCACAATCAATTCAATTGAACCATAAATTCGAAACGTGAGATCACGTGTACTTTAAATTCTACACGGAATTTCAACAGTATCGCTAACAATACGCTTATTTTTTTAAAGAGAAAAAGGAAATCTTTCGCTGTAGGTTATTCTTCAAGGGGTCCGATTATAACGATAAGTTGAATACTTACAAGTGTATTGATGGTAATTAACAATTATTGACGGTAAATTAACTTCAGGAAAGGTAGAATACAAAGAAGTTGCAAGCTAGCTAAACTAAGGCAGAAAAATGAGTTTTTATTCATGCCATAGGAAGTTGAAGTGCCACACCCAAAAATTTTGAAGAAATGAGCGGAAGACTTCCTTCTAGTAAACCTATCATGACACGCTGATCCGGCACTTGTGGAAATAAGTAAACGGCCTCTAAATGTTAGCTTTGTTACATTGAGCACGTTTGCGCAGAGGAACCCGCTTCAGAGTTTATTCTCGCTTCGTGGGCGATATTATTAAAGCTCTTATTCAAATATTCAAGCTCTCAGACCGGGAAGGCTTATGAGTGAGGATCAATGACGAATGTCTCAGCAAAGTTTGGTTCGCAGATGACGTTGTCCTATTCAGCAACAATTGGGACGAATTACAACAAATGGTTGAGAACCTTAACCGAGAAAGTGTAAGAGTGGGGTTGAATTAAGATTTATAAACAGAATACAAAGATAATGTTCAATAGCCTGGCAAGGGAACAAGAATTCACGATCCTCAGTCAGCCTCTAGAGTCTGTAAAGGAGTACGCTTATCTAGGTAAATTACTCACAGGGGATCCTGATCATGCGAAAGAAATTTACAGAAGCATAAATTTGGGCTGGATTGCATACGGCAGGCATTACCAAATCCTGACTGGGAACTTACCACTGCATGTCGTTGAAAAAAAAAAAGCGTACAATCATTGCATTCTACCGGTGCTAACATTTGCGGCGGAAACTTGGAGGTTAACAAAGAATCTCGAGAACAAGTTAAGGACCGCACAAAGAACGATGGAAGGAAAATGTTAGGCCTAATGTTAAGAGACAGGAAGAGAGCGGTGTGGATCAGAGAGCGAACGGGGAGAGCCGATATTCTAGTGGACAATAAGAGGACAAAAGGGAGCTGGGCAGGACATGGAATGCGCAGGATGGATAACCGGTGTACCATTCGAGTTACAGAATAGATACCAAGAGAAGGGAAGCGCAGTCGAGGACGGCAAAAAACTAGGTGGGGTGATGAAGTTAGGAAATTTGCAGGCGCAAGTTGGAATCAGTTAGCGCAAGACAGGGGTAATTCGATATCGCAGGGTAAGGCCTTCGTCTTGCAGTGGACATAAATATAGGCTGATGATGATTATTATTTAAGCGAAGCTTGTATTGCCTCACAAGTGTCGGTGCCGTTGTAGATGTGACCGCAAAAAACTCTCTCTCGTGCAGGCGTCAGTGTTGTTGGTGTTGGCGTACGAAAAAACCCTAGCCACGCGAAAATAAAAATTGTTTGATGGGCGGCGGATTCGAACCACAGACTTCCGGGCAGCGAGACAACCATGCCAACCGATTCAGCCACTGTTTTTTTTGTTGTTCTTATGTGGTATTTATTGCATCATGTATATGCGAAAAAATACTATACGCGAGAAACGTGCAAGCAATAGCCAACACATCTCACATTCACGGCTTTGAAATTACCTAAAAATCGCGTTGAGCACACCATGCACACACAAGAACTATAGGTAGCTGTGTACTTTAAATGGTGGCAACGACAAGAAACTTAACAAGAGGTGGTACCAGTTCGGTTGAAACTTTGTCCTGTCATATATGTCCTTCAGGTGACCAATCACTTGAGCGTACTGAAATTTCGACGAAACAACAGGTGAAGCATTTCGGTTCAACATGCGTGTCTTCCATAACCTATGAAGTCCAATTAAGAAATACGTATCAAAAGGCACGGGTGCACTCGAGTATTGAATGGTGCGCTAATTCAAAATGAAGTCTTTCTTGAGAGTTGCTTGAAGCACATATTCAAATAGTATTGCGTCTTTACAACTTATGAAGCAATGCTGTATAGTCGATTCATGATACGCTCCCTTAAAGGTAGTGTTTTATATGCAGAGGTGGTCGGCACGCGCTCGTGCCACTGCTCCCGCGTTCCTCGTCGTCGTCTGCTTCCACAGCTGGCTGCGTTACCACTAATCTTTCCAGCGTAGAATTTCACTTCTGTCATCGCAATGGGGAGGCCTCGTTTACGGGGGTATCAGCCCTTGGTTAAGGGGGTATGAGCCATTCATTGTCTTACCTAACGGACATAATTTTTTTGAAGAAATTTCAAGGAAATTCATCCAGAATGAACGCGCTAGGGAAAGGCCTCGTCGTCGACGTGCCGATTTTAGCGTTAGGGCTTCCGAAGCCTAGGCGAAACGTCATCGGAGACCCGCGGAGCCCGAGTTGAGGGAGCGCGGTGTTCAGGTCAAACGTCAGCGAAGAGCCGCCGACCTCGAGTTGCGCGAAAGCGATGTTGAGGCCACATGTCAGCTTCGTCTAGCCCTCCAGGAACCCGACAGAGGTGGTGCACACCTCAACAACGCTAGCGCAAACTTCCCCGGCGCCAAGGCCAGGTTTCAACGGGAGTTTCTCAACCGGAACTTCGGAGCCAGCTACAGTGCGTGTCACCGGTTGTGGTTCGAGCACAACGTGGTACTCGCCTGTGCAATTCGTTCTGAGGAACACCAAAAAAACACACGAGCTTCACTTACTCCAATTTCCTCGCCAGAGGAAGGGCTACTAATTATTTATATCGACCGCATGCACCATAACGCTAAGGTAAGGTTACTAACTAGCTAGCTAGCTAGCTAGCTGGCTAACTAACTAACTAACTAACTAACTAACTAACTAACTAACTAACTAACTAACTAACTAACTAACTAACTAACTAACTAACTAACTTAAAGCTGGCGCAAACATGGGTCTAGCCGATCCTGCATAATTGCTTATTGGATTTCTCTCAATGCCATGCGTTTTCTTCAGGGGCTGTCACTTCATTGTTAGGAGCAGGTGCGGCTGCTGCAGATTTCCTCCTAACCTGGTATGCGGCTGCGTAGTCTAACGCACAAATACAAGCAAACAAACAAAGAAACAAACAAGCAAGCAAACGAAACAAACGGACAGGCAATCAAGTAAACAGGCAAGCAAATTAACATACGGGTAAAATAAATAAATAAATAAATAAATAAATAAATAAATAAATAAAAAATAAATAAATAGAAAATAAATAAATAAATAAATAAATAAATAAATAGAGCTAGAACCCTTCATAATGACTGTCAAAAACAACGTTAAATTCTTTGAAAATATTACTCATTCTTCACTCATGTGTGATTGACGATCAAAAAATGTTCTCGGCGATGTTTCAACTGCAATTCTTTGAACTCATCTTGATTGCTAATCTCACTTTTACTTGGTTCATGTCTTGCTTCCTACTCCACCTATTGCACCCGAGGAGTGTGATACGCTGTGATTGACGCGCTGGAGGATAAAAGTTGAGCAGGGGCCGCAGATCCCCGCCGAGATCGCGCATCACCACATTCATCTTTACATTCCTTTATAATTGCAAAGGAGTACGTTTATCTGTCGGAGTCATGAGGGAGGTAGTGGCCGAATACTGCACCAGGGAGGCCAATTCCTGTTCTGGTGAGGGAGTGACTTTGATGAAGCTTAGTGGGCCTGCCTAGTTTGGTTGCACCTGAACTAGTATAGCCCCACTAGCTCTCGGCAATATGTATTTTTTTTTCTTTGCCGGTGTCAGGCACCACTCCATGCCTGAAAATGTGGAATGGAGCAGGATTCGAACTTACGACCTTCAGATTTGAAGTCGGGTGTTCTACCTCTACTCCACGCCACCACGCCTTAGGAGTAACGTTAAGAGACAGGAAGAGAGCGGTGTGGATCAGAGAGCAAACGGGGGTAGACGATATTCTAGTTGACATTAAGCGGAAGAAATGGAGCTGGGCAGGTCATGTAATGCGTAGGATGGATAACCGGTGGACCATTAGGGTTACAGAATGGATACCAAGAGAAGGGAAGCGCAGTCGAGGACGGCAGAAAGTCAGGTGGGATGATGAGGTTAGGAAATTCGCAGGCGCAAGTTGGAATACGCTAGCGCAAGACAGGGGTAATTGGAGATCGCAGGGAGAGGCCTTCGTCCTGCAGTGGACATAAATATAGGCTGATGATGATGATGAACGTTTATCTGGGTCAATTACTGACAGGGGACCCTGATCATGAGAAGGAAACTTACAGAAGAATAAAATTAGGTTAGAGTGCATACGGCAGGCAATACCAAATCCTGACTGGGCACAAGCGAGCAAACGAGCAAGCAAGCAACGCTAATGGTGAATAAGCGAGCTAAGCGCAATTTACTGAGAAGAAAAAAGAAACTTTTGTCAGAAATGTAGATGTTGCTTAGCGAAACTCCTAGCAAGCGAAATGTGCCAAGCGTGCCAAGCGCGTGACAAGGTGCCCGGAGTGCCGCAAAAGAAAATCCCGTAGGACAGACGATTTGGCACGGACAGCGTGAGGAATATAGACCTAAAGCGCAGCTGATAAGACTAATTAGGGGCCTTCTGGGGCTCTCAAACGTACTTTACAATCTAGTCGCATGAGTGGCCTTCAGATTTCCGGCTAAGTACAACGGGGCCCCCGTTGCAAAGAATCAAAACCAACAATTCCTGCCCCTTAGCTGCTGAACCACGCCAACAGCATTTGCTCTAGATTTCAGGGATGCCCGACAATAAACGGCTCTGAGTCGTTCATCGTTCTTTTAACTGCGTGAGTAAGCATAATGTGCTCGCCGATGACGGACGTAAACATTTAACGAGTGAATGTCATTCCGCCTTGAGCACAATGCTCAAAGCCAACGAGGAAGCAGGGAAAGAACAGGATCGTCATGTAAGGACAGAACCACGAACAAGAAACACAAAAAATTCCAGCGATAATGGGTGTAGTCGCAACCATAAAAAGGTCATATGTGAGGTTACTGCCACCAGCGTCCAGAATGGGGGATTCTTAGCTTCGCAGAAAACCAAAGAAAAGAAAAAAAACTTTACGGCCTTAATTTTTGTCGTTGGTGGCATTGTTGAGGTCTTCCAGCCATAAGCCTGAGCACAACGGTAGCGTGCTGCTATCAGGACCTAGTTTTACGCCTGAGTCGTTTTACTGCCCAGGATCACACTCTGGTGAATGGAAAGCGAAGGATACTAAAAGTCGAGTAAACTTAGGGGCTAGCGTTGGTGCATAAGGCTAGTGGTCTCTCTTCGCCTTCTTTTTTTACTCTCTATGGTCCTCGGACAGCACGCTGTTTGATTTTAATATGTATGAGCTAGTGTGAAAGAGAAAGAGAGAGAAAAATATATTATTTTGAGATCATTGCCCTGCCTATACCCATAACAATATTGCTGAGTTAGGTTTCTGGCCTCTATTCAGAGTTGCACTCCCATCGATGGCACCACAATGCTGCTTGACGCATGCATCTTGCTTCTGTCGGAGCAAGGACATCACAAGTTATGATGCACACAATGATGACGTTAATAAATGCTCCCAGTTACAATACTCATTAGGGTCACGATGACGCTACGATGTGGATCATGTTCACCATGATAATGTTCATGATTGGAATGATGCATATGATGATGATTTTCGTCATGGCTACAATAACATGATGTCCATGATGATTATAGTGATGACGAGAACAATGACGACGATGATGCACACAATGATGACGTTAATAAATGCTCCCAGTTACAATACTCATTAGGGTCACGATGACGCTACGATGTGGATCATGTTCACCATGATAATGTTCATGATTGGAATGATGCATATGATGATGATTTTCGTCATGGCTACAATAACATGATGTCCATGATGATTATAGTGATGACGAGAACAATGACGACGATGATGATTGTGAGTCTTCAGACAAGTCTTAACAATTCTTAGATAAGAATGAAACAAAAAAATGTCACACAAAGGAAACCTAGCTGTCAAGTACATTATAAGCATTCGATTTTCTCCGAAAATTCAGGTCCCAATTCTTTATTGTGAAATGTTCTGCTTAAACTGCAGCCGAGCTATAAGTTACATCTTTTTTATACTGACAACCGGCACTAAGACACCTAGAAAATTGTAAGCTCATATTCACATTTTAATAAATTATTTTTGACCTTCTTGCAGCTAGTGCATTATGAAGGCACATGCAGCGTACCTTTCTTGGGTTATGAGGCGAAGAAAAAAAAAACGCGCAATATTTAGTCTGCTTTCCCGGACTGACTGTTTCGAAGCGGCTCCGAAGAAAAAAATATTTAAAAAATAAAGCAACGAACACAAGACTCGAATGAAATACACAACGCGCTACGTACACTAACACGCGCCACCTGCACTGAAGCACAACACGATTCATCACTGTGAGCTGAACCACCGTAAGCAACACCAAGTACTTGCAAGACAGCCACCGGAAGAAGACGTCGGAGGAACCCCCAAGAAGGCATGCCATACAAACTGCCAAACACAGCGCGCATTCTCGCGAGAAAACCTAAAACTAAAAAGGATATTTTACAGGAGATATGAAAACGATGAGAGAAAAGCAGGGAGAAGGAGGAGGAATAAACATTTATTGCGGAACCGCGCACTTTAAGATGGCCGGGCCTAAGCCTCCCATGAGGGGACGTCGAGGGCTTGCCTCGGCGCCGCCTCACGGGCGTGCTGGGTCGCCCACGTTTGGTCGTCGAGGGCGGAGCTCCGCAGAGCCTCACGCAACCTCGACGCGAGGGTCGTGGTGTTAATGTGCGTGTACTGTGCTGGGCACTCCCACAGCATATGCGGAAGCGTAGCCGGGTGAGTGCCACAGCACCGGCAGTTGGGGGTATTGTAAACTTCAGGGAATATAAGGTGGAGGCTGGGCGGGTGAAGGGTACGTATTTGTTTGTAGCAGACGCACGGTGGTAGCCTGCGCCCGGCTGAACTTGGGGTGAGGTGGGGGGAAGATTCGGCGACTAAGGTAAAATGCCTTAACGAGATCGTTATAAGTAGTCAGATTGTCCCTGGTGTCCAACTCGTCTCCAGTGTCTACGGCGCGGTTGACTAGTCCTCGCGCAATGGAGTGGGTGACCTCGTTGAGGTTGGGGAGGTGTGGGTGGACAGTGCCCGCGTGGGCCGGGATCCATGTCAGGGAGATCATGCTTTCTTTAGAGTATGGTGCCTGGCGGAGGATACGAAGAGCTTGAGGAGAAATACGGCCTTTGCTGAAGTTAGTGACGGCTGAGCGAGAGTTACACACGATGGTGTGACAGGTGGGATCTAGAGTGGCCAGGGCGATGGCCACTTCTTCAGCCGTTTCGGCAGTGGGGGTAGTGACGCTGGAGGCGTGGTGTAGGACTCCATCGCGTGTGGCGACGGCCACAAATCGTGTGCCATGGGAATATTGGGCTGCATCAACAAATGTAACGCCAGGTACACTAGCAAGGGCTTTTATGATTGCTCCGGCCCGAGCTTGGCGCCGGGCCCTGCTATATTCAGGGTGCATATTTCTAGGAATAGGGTCTGTGTGGATCCAGCTACGGATGTCAGTCGGGATCGATTGTTTGGGGCCCTGTTGCTGATGGTAAGTAAAGCCAAGCGTAGATAGAATAAAGCGTCCCGTTTCAGTAAGGGTGAGCCGTTCAAGCTGAGAGCGTTGTTGTGCTTCAATGAGTTCGGCAAGGGTGTTGTGAACTCCTAGTTGGTTGAAGAGTTCAGTTCTGGCGTAATGCGCGAGGCCAAGTGCTTGCTTGTAGACCCCTCGTATGAGGGTGTCGAGCTTGTTTTGCTCAGCCCGGTACCAGTTGAGGTACGCAGCAACGTAGGTGATGTGGCATATGACGAAGGACTGCACGAGGCGGAGAAGGCTTTCTTCTTTGAGTCCCCCTCGTCGGTTGGAGATGCGTTTAAGAAGCCGTAGGGTGTTTTGAGATTGGGCGCAGATCTTGTTGAGAGCCAAGGCATTGGAGCCGTTGGTAGAGATGGTGAGACCGAGTAAAAGCAGGGTATTGAAATCTTAATTACTCAAGGACGCTGCATGACGTACACAACCGTGCACTTAAATGTTGCACAGGGCGTTCATAAGCAGGGTGATTTGAAAAGCAGGGTATTGAAATCTTAATTACTCAGGGACGTTGCATGACGTACACAACCGTGCCCTTAAATGTTGCACAGGGCGTTGATAACACAATTCTGCTTAGCAAATGTAAGCGTGGTCCAAGTAGTCCAAGCACTTTGCTCTATGAGCAAGTTCGCCCACAAAGATGATTTGAATTGCTAGTAGGCGGTTATGCGAAGCACCTTTATTCTAAGTGCTCGCTATGAAGTTTAGCAGAGGGAAGTCGCGAATGCACATTCTCTATGATTTTCCAATATGAAGCCAACGGACACGAAAGCCAAGGTAAGCTTCGGAGATGTTGCCGGAATATTTTGGGATGTTAAACTTGTTAATTTAACTTATTAGCCTTTATTCATTGCAGGCCGTATTCTGTAACGCTTTAAGTTTTCGAAGAATTCGCTTCGCGAACAGTGATTCGTCGGCGCCTGGGTGACGCCATCGCCTCGGGGCTTGCACGCATATTATGATGACGTCACGTACAGGTAAATCATGCGGAAACCGTCGTCTGCTACGAAGCGAAATGGCGCGAGGTGCTTCGGTGTGATTTGAAGGCGCCGTGTGCCGTGTGCAGAGGCTGAGCGTGCCGTGTGCACGGGCGAGATCGGCGTTCAGAGCAAGAAGCGTTGCCTATCCGCTGTATTTTCCCTTGGTTTATGATGTGCACATCCAGGAAAAAAAAACAAAAAAAAAAACCTGCGCGCCGATTGGTCTCTGTCCCTCCTCTCGTTCTCATTACGTCAGCGAGCCGCCCAAATATGACGTCACCACTAAAGTGAATTCTTCGGAAACCGAATCGTTGCTAAATTCGGCCACTGGATGATACCTTGTTGATGTCATAAAAGCGGCTTGCGCCTCTTTCTCCTAGGTATGCTAATCTTTTTCACCTGCCCCAATTGTTTGAAATAATAGTTTCTTTCGTAATCGGTCGTGATGCAATCGACGGCGCATGCAAACACTTTTTCGCATGAAATATATAACGTGCAGAACACTGTAGAGCGCTGCCTTCTTTTTTTTCTGTACTGTTGACGGCGTGCTGGCTAGATATTGTCTCTCGCGATTTCGCAACGGTCAGTTTTCATGTTTCGTCCCTCCTAAAAAGAAACACCCGGAACGTAGCGAATTATGCTTTCGGTGGCGGTGCCATATCAGCTACGCCGTAATTGATAGTCGCGACGGTTGGCGAAGGATATAGCCGCGCGGCTGCTGTCTTGAAAATTTCATGATTTGGTTGTCGTCAAATGGATCTTCATGGCTGTCTCTAAGTTGAACTGTTCTTCGTGAAAGTCTTGCCGAATATTCCGGGAACTATTATGGATAGGAAAAGGGCAACTGCGAGTAGTGCGACCGGTAAGAAAATTTGCGGATATGCAGGTGTAGTTGAAATGATGGGGGGTTCTTCAACACGCATTAATACGTGTCCATCAGTCTGGGTTCGGGTGCCTATGTGCCATAGAATGGACGTGGTCTCATATTAAGAACAATTATGCAGATGGAACGAACACGTTGGAATGTGTACGAAGTGACGCTTACGTGATGCAAATCATGATTTCTTGCTAGGCAAGTTGGTGCCTAGCAAATCACGCGTCTTGCTATGCAAAACAACGAAAAGCACGTAAAGTTGTGCGGACTGTCGATGTACTGCACACGGCAAAGAATATCACTGCTCCTGACACTTTTCTTTAATTAAACAGGTGGTAGTGTCGTCTGTCTGTGTGTATAGTGTTCTCTGTGTGGTGGCTCTTTCTGCGTTGTTCGAAAGAACGTGTAGTTATGAGAAGCGGGTAATCAAATGCTACGAAACTAAATGCGCTAGGTATACGACTGTCTTCACTGTCATCCTGTGCAACGTGGAATTCTCATACAATGTTTGTGCACCGTACAGGCCACAACCTTAATGTCATGCAATGTTTATGTTTATGGACTACTTCACAAGGTATGCCAAAATGCTGCCACAAGTTCATGATAATGCCCACTGCACACTCATAAGCCATCCGGACGGTATAGGAAAGTCAAACGCCGTATAGTCGAATACAATTTAAGTCAGCAGTGAAGCCCCGCCCACGCCCTCATAACCGCCAGCCACTGTTCCTCCGCGAGGCTGCAAATAGTTCGCACTTCAACCTTTCCCCGTTACCTAAATGAGGCGGTAATCATAAATACAAAACTATAACCACGTAATTTTATACGTTTTGACTCGTATATTATAGCGTAACGTACAAGTACGACAAGTCCAATCAAGTACGACGCCATCTTGAAAAGGTGGCATGGCGGCGATGTTGTTTGTTTCTGTGATTGGCTGGAGAAGTAACAAAACCCCGCGCGGTCCGTGTGCCTTTGTTGCCAACTGCTGTTCTTTCTTAGTTGTATTGCTACTATAGTTTGCAACGGCAGCAAGCGAGACGTGCGTTCTGGCGAATTCCAATTTGTCATTTGAATGTGTCATTCATAAGCATGTCCGTAGGTGTACTTATGTGAGCGCAATAAGTGCCGCGTGAAATAATTAGGTGGACTGTCGAAACGAAACAGAAGCGTGCAGTATAAAATGCGCTGCTGCCGGCCAGTCCACAGGAAGACATTTTGTATGCAAATTGCGAGGTTGGACCGGGGCTATTTCCATCACTGGATGTGACCCGCTTGAAAAAGAAGTCACTTTCGAATATTGGCCTGGAGATGGCGCCAAAGAGAGTCAAGATTTATGAAGTCACAGCGATGTCAGGGTTTCCAATCTTATGGAGCCGAAAGTCCGCTATATCATTCATAGAGCGATGCTACTCGTGACCTTTTCGTAATAGAAGGCTTCAAGGTAAGCACGTCACGCCGCACCTATACCCACGAAGCACTCCTTTCTCTCTTTGTATTTCTTTCTTTTTCTGCTAACGTAGACGATAAATCAAGGCACGCAAAGCCGGCACTTTCTCTTCTGCCTCATTTTCCTCGAAAAGTGAAACCATTAATATGCAATCCGTGGAGCGATGCAAAGCGTTTCTTAGAAGCCCACATCACCTAGGGCAGACACCTCTCTGGAGAGTTTAGCTCCAGGCTAAGCCATGTTATTTGTAGCGGCAGTTTTGTGCTTTTTTTTTTGAAGGTCAAAAACCTTCAGAAGGGTTGTGTATTCCCAGAATTGCCTTCTTTTCTTTCAAAAAAAAAGAAAAGTCAATTTTAGAAGTGAAATGGGTGCAAGTCATTCTACACGGCTTCCATCCTGTTTAGAGAGCGCAAGTTTAATCAGTGCTGTAGAGGTAAGCCTATGCTAGACCAGAAAAAAATGAGCTAACAAAATACCAGACATACCCTATACACACGTGCAAACACACAGTCTAAACACGGCTGCATTTATAAAGGTACATATTTTCGCACTTTAATGTCGGAATGGCGCTTTTTACTATAAATAACGACGATACCCGCCAGAATTCGTATGTTTTGAGTGGTGATGGGTCGCTGAGGAGCGAGCCGGATCTTGTGAGCGACTCTTTTTAAAGAACGAGTGAGCCGTGGTTCAGTAAAAGTGCGCGGCGGTTCTTTTGGAGAAAGGGAGCCGGTTCTCTCACGTTCAGTGATCCGTGCCGAACCGTTCAGTCAGAGCCGGGTCTTCTGCTGGGTTTCGAGGTTGCGATTTCTGACCGACGACTGGTGGCCGGCTGTGGGCAGACTCGCGCTACTGGTACTCGCTCGCAGTGTGTGGTGTGCGCAGCAGTCCCTTCGGTTTTTTGTGCGTCCTATGGTGTGGCACCCGATGCCACCGAGGGAGAAGTAAAAAAGCCTTAATTGGCAAAGGATGGTACCGTTCGTTGCCTGCGGCTGTTCGAACGATGTCTCAGGACTCTCACCGATCGCACATCATGCGCTGCATGCAATAACACTTCCAAGATGGTATTCCGTGTCTTTAAAGATAACAGGTGAACGTACAGTTCACGTGCTGGTCTTCGTTTGTGCTAATTAGTGTAGTCATGAAAATGTCGCCCATGGCATCCACTTGTGTGCATTTTCTGAGAGTGTATCATTAGCACGTCATTCAAACGAGGCCACTGATCTGTTGTGTTGTAATAGTACTTCATTTATTTTTTTTCTTTTCTATTTGTCGTGGCGCATGATGGCATCAGCGCCAGTATCGCGCGTGCGCTGAAGAGAAGAAAAAAAAAAAACGAAAGGTACGTGAGGCAGTTTTGTGCATCTTTCGTATGATTTTTGTATTGTACTTCAAGAAATGATTTCTACATTCATTCGGCATGGCGTTACAGCTCACTCATATTATAGTGAACGTACGTATGTGAATAAATGAAGAAAGTTGAAAGATAATGTAAAGTCATATATTGTGTTCTCATTTTGACGAAAGTTGATTTTCAAGTACCACAAAAACAGCCAAGCTTCTGTAATGACGATGAAGTTACATATTTTTTTTTCTGAAAGAAGCTCGCCGCATTCTGCTTGTCACAGTATCATACGCATTTTATCCCCAATATCAGAAAAAAAAGATTTCATTACTACTAAATTTCACGCGTTTTATATATATATATATATATATATATATATATGTAAATATATATGTAAATATATATATATAGTATAAATATTCACTAAACATAGCGAAAATACCAATAACACGGATATTAAATTATGCATATATTGTTTTTTTTCGACGCCAGGGAACTATAGAATATGCATAACACAGGTTGCACGTTTAAATGAACTGGTTCATTTCAGTGAGCTGAGCCGTTCCGAGCCGCTCACTGAAGTGAGCTGTTTTGCACATCTCTAATCTTGAGTGCTTTCCGCCAGACCTGAAGTTAACAACAATCGGGATTGAAATTTACTGGAGGGAAGCTAACTAGCGCTCCGGCGTCGTGTTGCAGCCTTTGTTAACGTGACGACTGACGGTGGAGTAAACTGTGCATTGCCCTTGCAAATGCAAAACATATCAAAGCAACTACAGCACCTATCAAAGCAACTATCAAATCTCAAAATGTGCAGCTTTGTAAGTGATATTGTGCGAAGTGAAAAAATAGAGGTAGGCTCTTTAAAGGTCAACTGCAACCAAATTTCATATCGGCAAATTTGTTATGAATGAGTTGTATATACCATTGAACCAATCTTGGCTCAGGCGCAGGGCTGGTAATTGCACGGTTCCTTTTATCAGCAGTCTTTAAACAGCGCCTAAACGACGCATGTACCCAGTGACGTCGCTATGACGTAAGTCGCAGCATCGTCAAGTACGAGATTTCTACGGCGACGTGCTGGGTTTCATACATCGTAGCCCTAAACCACCAGGTGCGCGGTTCGTCTGCTTAAGCGCTGGTGTTTAATGGCTGCCAATAAGAAAATTATACAATTACCAGCCTTGCAGCTTTGTCGAGATTGCTGTATGTACTATTCAGTACTTATTACAGTCAAACCCGGATATATCGAACCCAGATATAAGGAATTATTGCGTATAGCGAACAGCAGTAAAATCCCCATGAGAATTTTGCATAACATTTTTATTTTATGTACCGAATTACCTATATATCGAACTTTTTTGTGATCCCCTTCAGATACGATATATCCGGGTTTGACTGTCGTATGTACTGTTTATTTGTACTCAAATTAGCCATTGTGAGATGTCGCAGTTGTCCTTTATGAGTTGTTTAAGTGAATACCAAAAGCTTTTTTGAGCTCGCCATATAATAACAGAGATTCCCCTCTCCTTGCCTTCCCTCTACCTTAAACCACTCGGTTTAAGGGAGAGGGAGGCTAAGAACTGCGCAGTCAGGCTATTCGACCCATTAATCAGACAACGGGGACCCCTATTATTAAACGAGGGAAAATGGGACCGTGTGGCTGTTGGAAGACCTGAGGCCACGGAATTCTGAATATGAACCTACAGTTGGTTGGATGTCTCGCAGGTAAGCCGTATTTTACGTTAAATGTTTAAGTAGCGTATTTCACGTTATGTTAGCGTTGGCAAGTACACACTATGGATTTGATCTTCACGCTTGTTGCAGCATTCTGACTTCAGCAAGTTTAACCGTACCTGAGATAACAAGAAATATCTTATAGAACTATTTTGTGGTATATGTAGTGAATATACGTGTACTAAAGTTCAATTTGCTCCGATAGTCGTATTTAATTTTGCGTCTGATTACTAGCAAATCATGGTTCAGTTTAACTATAAAGATAAAGAAACCAAGTTTGAGGGGCTACCACGTAGATTATAGGAAGTCATGTCTACCGCTAGATGTCGCTACGCTCAACTTATGCAAAATAATTTCAGAGAAAGTCTTCGGATAAACCAAACTCATGCATCCAAAGTTGCCTGCATCAACCGGGCATCACTGGTGAAAAGATGAATTCCCTATCGGCTGTCTGACGTAATATTCCGTCAAGTAATCTTGGAACTTTTATTGCGATAGCAATTATATGGACACTCCAAAGCAGATTTCTGCCGTCGGCGTCGCCGTTGTCGTCGCCGTCGCCGTTGCCGTTGCCGTGAGGTTCCGTATGACGTCAGTGAAGATGAAATCGTCGCCGCGCGCCGAACGCTGTATGTGCGAGTGTAAGGGCGCGAGGGACGCGCGCTTTCACGGGGAGTGAACGCACGGCGAAGAAAAGAAAGTTGTCGCAGTTTCACCTAAAAGGCGAAGCATTAATTGCGATAGCCCATTTGTAGAGAGCTATACAGAGTAATGATATTAGCTTTATCAGCTGTATAAACTTGGACATGCAGCAGCACCGGCAACACGCAGAACTGCTGTCGACGCCGTCGGCGGTTTGCCCGCGTTCGCTCAAAATGCGTGCGGCGTTGGTGACTGTTGCCGGAGTCTCTTATGTATATAGGCACTGGGTGCCGCAGTTAAACGTCGCCTCCTTTCCCTCCCCCCCCTCCCTCACGGCCTCTCGCGCGTCGGAAGAAGGCGCGTTTGCTCTACATATATGGTGATTGTAAAGGAGGAAAGAGACGCCTACTTCTGCAGCCCTTAAGGGAGCACGGCACAGAACGCGCGTTTGTTCTCCGCCGTGCGTTCACTCTCCGTGAAAGCGCGCGCCCCTCGCGCCCTTTCACTCGCACATACAGCGTTCGGCGCGCGGCGACGATTTCATCTCCATTGACGTCATACGGAACCTCACGGCGACGGCGACGGCGACGCCGACGGCAGAAATCTGCTTTTGAGTGTCCGTATAATTGCTATCGCAATAAAACGCGCTTTCTGCTGTAGTAGTAGTAGTAGTAAGTGGTTCATGTGGAAAGGGGAAATGTTGACGCTATCTTCTGCAGCCCTTGAGGGAGCACGGCTCAGCGCCAACGGGAAGGGGTAAGTGGGGGAGAAAGGAGGATAGGGTGGAGTCGCCATGGCTGGGCGAAGCAAAACCGGCAGGCTGTGGCGGCGCGTATCAGGCCGGGATGGAAGGCCTTGGTGTGCCGCAGAGACTGCAGGGGGTGTTGTTCCGGAGCTGTTAGGCCCGGGGTGGGATGGGAGGCCGCGAGGCCGTCCCGCTTGCAGAAATGATGTCTCAGAGGCGTGCGGAGAGCCCTGACGAGTCAAGGTACTCCACGACGCCTCGAAGTGCAGGAAGGTGGTGTCGGCCGGGGAAGAGGAGGTCTTCCTCCTTGCCAGAGGGGAGGCCCAGGCGATGGAACTCCTGCAGGAGTGGGCCCCGCTGCTGGAGGTACGCCGGGCAGGCCAGCAGGAGATGCTCGATGGTCTCCGGCTCCCCGCAGGAAGAGCAGGCCGGGGACGTCGCTCGTCCTAGTCGGTGGCTGCGTGCTGCCGTCCAGCTGCAGCCGATGCGGAGCCGGAGAAGGAGCGAGGTCTCCCTGCGAGCCAGGCCTCGCTGGGGGAGTGGACGTGGGGGGCATCCCAGTGCCACCCGTTTGTCTGGGTGGTGGGTCGCCAGGTGTCGCCGCAGCCTCAGTCCTGTGAAGTCGCCCTCCGTCACGGCCCGACTGAGGGGCACAGTGATGTGGTGGGCGTCCTTCGCCAGGGTGTCGGCTGCCTCGTTGCCCGGGATCCCTACGTGGGCGGGGATCCAGTGCAGGGACACCGGGTGGCCTGCGTCCTGCAGCGCTGTCAGCCGGGTGGACAGCAGTGCGACTCCAAGACTGGCGCTTTCTGGCCTCTGCAGGCCGAGGAGGGCTGCCTTGGAGTCGCAGAGGATAGCCGCCGGTACCTCAGGGAGTTCCTCGGAGAGTAGGTCGACGGCCAGGTGGAGGCCTGCCACCTCCGCTGCAGTCGAGCTGGCGTGTCTGGGCAGTCGACACTGCCTGCTCTTCTGCAGGGCTGGTGCCGTGCAGGCCGCCGTGGCAGAGCCGGTGTCCGGTACCACCGATCCGTCGACGAACACCAGGAGGTGGTCTCCGAGGGTCTCCTCCAGGAGGCAGGCGGCCGTCTGCTGCAGGGCGCAGGTAGGCGAACGCCTCTTGGAAGTCCCGGGAAGCTCCGTGGCGATGGGGACTGGAGGCCTCTGTGGTGGGGGCAGCTGTACCGCATTCGCAGGAGGATTGCCCACCACCTCCTCGTAGAGGCGGCACAGCTGACCCATCCTTGAGGATGGCCGGGACTGGAGGCGATGCAGCAGGCCTCTGCCATCAGGAGCGTGGTGGAGGCGGTCGACGTGCCTTAGCCCCTGCTGCAGGAAGAGGAGTGACAGGGGCCATGCTCCAGCCTCCGCAAGGGTAGCGGCAATCTGGGAGCTCCGGAGGACGCCGAGGCAGAGTCGGATGGCCGCCCGGTGCTGCAGCTCCAACTTTTCGAGGCGGCGTGGCGGCAGCGCCACCAGCGGGAGGGCGTACCGCAGGCGTGATGTGGCCGCCGTTCGTAGAGCTGCAGGGCCCACTTGACCGAGCAGCCCTCTCCACGGGCAAGGAGCTGTGACACGGCCTTGCGGACCCTGATGGTCTGTGTCTGCATGGCCCCGACTGCCGGTAGCCAGGTTAGCCGGTGGTCGATGCGCAGCCCAAGGTACGACACAGTCGTACTCCATGGGATGCGCACGCCTTCCAGCTGCAGCCGGGGAGCTGAGCGCCGTGCCGCTGCTCTCGGGTGGACGAGGAGGGCCACCGTCTTCCCCGTCGAAACCGAGAGTCCGATGCTTCCCAGGTAGGCGGCTGTGGTGTCCAGGGCTCTCTGGAGGGCCAGGCGCACGTGGCGGCTTGACTGCGGCGGTCCCCGCACCCACAGGGCGATGTCATCCGCGTAGATGGAGCACTCCACCTTGTAGTGAGGGTCGGTCGGCAGTGCAGCAGGCAACCGGGCCAGGGCGAGGTTGAAGAGAAATGGGCTCACCACTGACCCTTGTGGTACGCCTGCTGCCACCGGACGGGGAGTGCTCCTTGCATGGCCCACGCGGACCCTGAGGGTGCGGTCGTTCAGGAACGATGACAGGAACCGCCGCAGGTTGCCGCCTATGCCCAGGAGGTCCAGAGCCTGCTGGACGACCGCATGTGGGAGGCCATCGAACGCCCCCTTGACGTCGATGAGGAGGAGCATGACGAGGTCTCCGCTGGCCCTGGCGTCCTCCAGGGTGAGACGACGTCTGCAATGGAGTCCGCAGTGCACCTTCGGCGCCGGAAGCCTGTCTGCTGGTCCGCGAGGAACCCGCAGGCGCGGGCCACCCATTCTAGCCGTGCCAGAGCGATGGCCTCCATCACCTTGCAGGCAGCGGAGGTGAGGGAGACCGGTCGGTAGGAGGACAGCTCGTTGGCCGGCTTATTGCTCTTCAGAATGGGGGCCACGATGGCTGTGCGCCAGGCCTCCGGCACTTGTCCTGACCACCAGATGTTGTTGTAGCAGTCGAGCAGGCGTCGTTGCTCACTGGTGGCCAGGTTGCGGAGCATCTGGAGTGTCACTCCGTCTGCTCCTGGTGCACTGCGACGCTTGCCCCTCCTCAGGGCCGTCTGCAGCTCGTGGAGAGTCAGTGGGTCCTGGCAGATGGCCGCGATCTGGCTGGTCGCCCACTCCGGATGCAGCTCCAGCAGGCAGGTAGGCGGGTTGGCAGGGGGAAGTCCGACCGGCAGGGTGGCAGCAGCGAGGGCGGCCGGGGGGGGCGAAGTGGTCCGCTAGCAACTCCGCCAGGGCCGCCTCGCTGATGCCCAGCGAGATAGCCACCGCGAGGACGGGGTAGCAGTTGACCTTCCTGCCGGTCAGGGACTTTAGGAGGCGCCAGGCCAGGGGGCCCTTGGAGCGGTTCTCGATGGTGGCGCAAAGGCTCCCCCAGCTCTGGCTCCTTCTGCGCCTGGCCTGTCGTCTGCAGCGGGCATCCGCTCTCCGGTATTCTGTCCAGTGCTCTGCATTGCCCGTCCGGATTGCTCGGCGCTCCACGCGTCGCCTGGACGCACGGAGGTTGAGCAGGAGCAGATTCGGGGCAGGGGTATCGGGTAGAGCGGAGCACTGGACTGTGGCTGCCTGGGCGCACTCCATGATGGCACTCAGGAGGTCACAGCCATCTTCCAACTCACTGCAGCGCTTCCTGAACAGGGACCAGTCTGTGACGTGGTATGTTCGTGACCTCGGCCTTCTCCCACACCCAGGGGTGATCAAGATGGGGAAGTGATCAGAGCCCCAAGTGTCGGGAGTTGTAGCCCAGTCATAGGAGCGCTGCTCGGTGGTAAGGGAGAGGTCGATGGCTGTGCTCACCCCACGGCGGACGTACGTGGGTCCTCCTTTGTTGAGTACCACCAGGCCTGCTCGGCTGATGGCGTTGCAGAGGTCCCTGCCTCGGCGGGTGCACCTGCGGCTGCCCCAGTCGGTGTGGTGGGCGTTGAAATCACCGCACAGGACTGCATGTACGCCGAGGCGTGCTGCAAGCCGCACCAGGTTGGAGGGTTCCCACTGTTGTCCAGGACGAACGTAGACGCTCGCCACGGTCGTGTCCTGTCTGTCAAGGCGTACCGTGACAGCACAGCACTCCATGGCGCCGCCTACGACGTCCGAGACTGGGGTCACCGAGTGGGCCAGGCTGCTGCGGACGTAGATGGCAGTCCTCGGCTTCCCCTTCTTGTGGGCACCCTCCAGGCAGGGAGCGTCCGTGCAGCTCTGCGTCGAGCAGGTGGTGGCGCCAGAGTAGCCCGTGTAGCCCGGCAGCCGCAGGTCCTCGGCCACAGTGTACACCTCCTGCAGTGCGAGAACGTCGAAATCACACTGCAGGAGGTGCGCGCACAGCTCTGCATGCCGCCGCCGCAGCGAGTTGGTGTTCCATTGGAGAACACTCGGGCGGCGACGGCATTTCCCAGCTGTGGCTGGTGAGGGATCAGCCATGCTGGTTGACTGTGGTCGGGACTGCCACTGCCTGCAGGCAGATGGCTCGGAGGGGGCTCTCAGCGGGCAGCATCTCCCCGATGGCCTTCAGGGCGAGCTGCAGGCTGGCAATGATCTGGTCCCGAGGGTCCGGGCCAGGCATTGCCAGTGATGCTGGGGCTGTGGAGGGCTCGGTCCCAGGAGTGGCAGGCGGCTGGCGTCGATGCTTCCATGGGCCCGGTGTGGGGGGCCGTCCGGGGGGGGGCTGCCTTCTGCTGGGGCGCCTGTGGGAGGCCGGCCAGTGCCTGTGCATACTACAGGCCCTGCACAGGCGTTGAGGCGGCCTTTGCCTGCAGGGTCTTCTCCCGCACACCAGCACGGACTGCACGGCGGGATAGGGGAGCAGGGGCAGTTGCCAAAATGGTGGCCACCCTGCGTTCCTCCTGCCACCTGGGGCAGGCAGGAGTATTTGCGGGGTGGTGGCCACCGCAGTTGCGGCAGTGGACCGCGTTGGGGCAGCTCTCTCCCTGCTCGTGAGACCTCCCACAATGACGGCCGCTGGATGGCGAGTCGCAAGAGGCAGCCACGTGCCCAAAGCGGCCACACTGCTGGCACTGCAGTGGACGCGGTCTGGATGGCCGCACCCTGAACCGGAGCTTGTAGAGGCTCACATGCTCAGGGGGAACCGGCCCCCCCGAACCGGATCGTGATGGTGTCCGCCTCCCTGGTAGCAGCCAGCACTGGGACTCCCGACTCGATGGCCCCCAGCAGGTCCGCGTCTGCGCTGATGCCGTCGGCGCCGTGGATGAATACAGTGCTCCTGCCTCGCTCGGCAGGCTGCCGGGCAGTCACCGGAATCCCCCGGATCTCCGTAGTGGCCAGCAGCTCCTCCGAGCACCTCGGGGTGGTGGCGTCGGCGGCCACGATGTTGCGCCTGTGATTTACTCTCACAGCGGCAACACCCGGCCGCGCTGAGAGCACCGCCGCAAGAGAGAGGCGTGGTGCTCCTCGGAAGGTGCCACCCACCCCGGATGGGCGGAAGAGGGCCGTGCCAATGACGGCGGGGTCCACCGGGATGGCAGCACTCACTGGTGCCCTTGCGTGACGGCGATCGGCCCTGGACAGCACCAGCTGGAAGCCCTCAGCTGGTGGTGCATGGGTGGATGGGGCCTCCTGTGCAGCCTTTGCTGTGGGTGTGAATGGGCCCGCCAGAGAGGGCCTCGGGGCCGGAGGAGCAGCAGGGGGGGAAGCCTGTTTGGGGGCAGAGCTTTTCCCCACCTTCTTCTGCTTCTTCTTCTTGTTTTTTCCCTCCTGCCTCGGTAGAGTGGGGCGGGGGGGATCCCTTAGGAACTTCGCCGCTTGGTGGGCGAGGCCGTGCTGCGTCGGACCGGCTGGAGCTGAGTCTGCTCGGGGATCGTGCGCGAGCATCAACGGCAAAGACTCGGGCGCGTCACGAGTATCCGCCGTAGCAGACGACGCAGCAGGGCTCGCGCCAGCCTCGCCGGCAGCCGGAGGAGCCACCGTGTTGATGGGCGCGCCCTCCCTCGGGGAGAGCGCGAAGGAGGCAGCGGACGACCCGCCGGGCGTCCGAGGGGCGGCGCCGGCGCTCGAGGGGAGCAGGAGAGCCGACGCAGCCGGCGGATCGGCGGGGGCGCCGTCTCGTGCCGCGGGCGGTGACGAGGAGGCGGCCGACTCCCCCGGGCGCCGGGAGAAGGCGTCGCCGTCGTCCCTGCTCTCCGGGCAAGGTGGGGTACCCCGGTCGGATGCGGCGGATGATGATGATGATAAGTGGTTCTTGAGGGAAAGGAAAAGGTTGGCGCTATCTTCTGCAGCCCTTGAGGGAGCACGGCTCAGCGCCAAGGCGGCGGATGCTTGCGGCGACCGGTTTGCTCCTCCTCGCTCTCTGCTTCGCGCGTGCATTTGCGCGAGGAGGAGGAGTCCATGGCCTCCTCGTCGTCCGAAGGGGGCAGCGGGGCGGCGCTGGCCAAGTCTGCAATTTCGGCGACTTGCTCCGCGGGGAGAAGGCTCGCCTGGGGGGAAGGCACCGCCGGCGCCACGTGTGTCTCGGTGACGGCGGGCGCGGCCGCGGCGGCAGCTGCTTGGGTGGTGGTGACCTGTTTCTTTATCCACGCGTCCACGATCTCGGCGGCGCGCACCTCTAGTTCGCCTCGCTCACGCGACGCTTGTAGCGCTTGTAGCGTCACGGGCACAAGGGTCGCGAGAGACGCGCTCGCACTTCGACGATGGCCCGCGCGCGGCGGGCGCTCTCCTGGCCTGCGGAAGCCCTCCATGCCGCTCGGCTCCACAGTCAACACGCGAACCGCGCGTCACAGGGGGCAAACACACTACAGGCACGTCGCGCGCACAGCACCGACCACGCGATGCGCGCACGAGGCGGCACAGCCGGGGACGCGGCACAGATGTCGGGTTGGGCACGCCACTCGCGGAGCACAACACTGAAGCAAATCCACTCGTCGCACGATGCAATCCCGCAGGGAACAGACGAGGTTGCGCGTTGGGACGCGCAAATCGTGCGCGGCTGCAGGTGACGTCGCCGACTATGGTGAGCCACGCGGCTCGTGCAGCACACGCCGGGGCGAAGTGCAGGAACGACCGCACGGGAGAAGAGCTAGGCGCGACTGGCGAGGCGAGGTCGTCGGAGCGAGACGCAACACAACCTCTCTCTTCGACAGTCAGGGCGAACTCCCTCAGGAGAGAGAAAAACAAAATGAGAGCGAAATAGAGAGAGAGAGAGAGTGAGAAAGAAATTATAACCGCACCAACGAGGCAACGTGCAGAGCTGTTGCCGGCGCCGTTAGCGTTTCCCCCGTTAGCCCGCGTGGCGCTGAACGCGCGCGGCGTCCGTGACTGCAGCAAGCGCCTCTGGTGGCGGCTCGACAGATTTCGACCAGCTACGCCCCGGCAAGAGATAAAGCTCGGAGCCGCCGCGACAGAGGTAGGACTCTCGCTGACTCTGTGGCGAGTACATGTAGCCTTGACATGGGACGACGAAAGAACATCCGGACACCCGAAGAAGAAGCCACTCATCTTGAAGCGCGTCGCGCGGCCGAGCGAGGATCTGCGTGTCGGCGGCGAGCTGATAAGGAATACCGTGCCTTGCAGCACTTAGCATTTCCTAGCAAAACTAAGCCAAGCCTAGCAAAACCTGGAAGAAGTAGGTCGATCACCAGCTCCGCTGTTTGCTCCAGCCTTGCACCAGTAGTGCAAGCTACCTACATTTCTTTTCACTGTGTGAAAAGCAATCTTTATTCTAGACTTTCTAATAAACGAATGACGTAGAATCACATCAATATACGCAGATCTGGATAGTAATATAGCACCAGCAGCATATGCCCTGCTGAATCCTGTACTACCCTTACAGGTTGCATAGTCTCTTTACAGCGTGTAACCGTCGCAAGACAGACAAATGCTGAGGATCGCCACTTCTTAGTGGCCCACTTACACACAGGAGACTACTTAGGTGCTCACTTTGATTACTCTATGGTCACCTTCTACTCGTTAAACTAAGTCTCCGTTTGAAATAGTTCTTCAATATGTTTAAATGAATTCGATATGCTAAAGACATTACAAGCAAGGTATTCATTCATGTGATTGCTACTTGGGCACGGACTCGCAATCTAGATGGGCATGGGCCACCGGTGTCCTCGCTCTCGCTTCCCGCTGGACGCGCTTGGTTATTCAGTTGCGCGACCTCGAAGTGCGCGCAGGCACTTCCGTGAATATACAGAAGTTTGAATAAATATGACGCGGATCCTATTCCGGCCATGCCTACGAGAAATCTCTTTTTCTCCTCCTCTATTGTTGCAACGCGGTTTCACCGGCTCCTCCTCTAACGTCATGCCAGATGGCGCGGCGAGCGGCGCTGCCAGCTGGGGCAGTTGCTAGGCAACGGCTCAGCTCGCGGTGCGGCCATCGGCCACAGCGAAACGGCAAGAATACGGCCAATTTAGCTCTCGCTACAAAACATGTCACGATGAATGTCGACGCTGTTGTGATTACCCATGATGCAATGTAGTGACACACCGTTCGCCTCTGTCGAAACGCGTCAAAGGTGAAGCATAATACAAAGAACCTCCTTGGAGAACGGAAACTGTCATTTAACAGTGGTACGAAAATGAGTGGCGGAAGCGCATGGAATTTCAGACGGAATAAGACAAATGGCGCTGCTCAAACAGGAAACGGCGTAGCTTTTTTTACAGTGAAACTGTTTAGGGCTCAGTCTTCGATGGTCCTGTCCGCGTGTAGAAAAAAAATGGCCTCGCGCGCTTTAACTGGGAGCGAGCGCACGGCGGACAGCAAACGCGACTTCTTCCGTGTCGCGAAACGCCATGGGGGACGGAGGTGAGGCAGGGGAGGCGACGTTTAGCTGCGGCACCAAATGCGTATCTTGCGAGCGGGCGCAAGCGGAACGGGCGACTCAATCACCCACGCGAAAGGAGGAAAGCGGGAAGACAGTGCGGGAGGGAAGTAGTGAGGCTTTTGCTTTGCGATTAACTGCGTACTTGTACGTTGCCCGGCGACGTGCGGTCGCGCACACCGTATCTTGAAAGCGATCTGAAACACGGCTCCTTGCTTTGTATGCGCTGTGCTTTCGCCGCTCAGTTTCCGTTGAAGCGATAGACCTCATGAGCCTTCGCTCGCTGCTGCTGGCGCGCTTGCTCACGCCAGCGTTTTGACAGCGGTTGTGTGGGGTCATCGAGTGTGATCTCTTCATGTTTGCGTGTGCGCGCTGACACCATGCTTGTTAATTTAGTAAGCGAATGTGCCCATACAGTTGATAAAACTACTATCCTTACTCCGTATAGCTCGCTACTAATTTGCTATCGCAATAGAAGTTTCGCAATGCGCTGTACTGTTGTCGATGGCGGCGGCGTTGGTGACGTGTCTATGAAGAACGTGCCAAACTTTGCCGAACACTCTATGGCGGTGTACCGGAGCGATCATAAGGCTATGATCTTTGTGGCCACTAAATAAATGAGAAGCACTGGATCATACATATATCTCATTATTTAATAGTTCAAATAACCAATAACACTATCACATCTTAATAGCTATAATTGGAAATACATAATTCCCACCATAGTACAGCTTCGCTGGTCTTCCAACTCCACCCCAGTGGAAGGGCTGGCAGTTTTTTCTTTCACACGACATCCAATATGATTGCTCTTTACTGGTAGCGAATGCTGGTACGCACCGCGATCGCCCTGCTCGCTTTGCGGCATGTCTCAGTGTCTTGGCTACCGCGTAGCTGGTGCGTTCTAATTGGCAGGAGACCAAAGTGCCTCTACTGACTCAGCCGATACACACAAGCCACAAGTGAGCAATCATGACTTGCGACTTTACTTGGAGTAGCAAGCAGCGCGCCTTTTTTGTACAAGAGCAGAAATAACATCCGTTTGTCGAGATATGTTGCAAGTATTGACGTGAGCTAGTAAACGGCCCACTTTCGTTGTCGCGCATGGCGGTCCTGTGATGAGCGACAACCAGCAGCGCAAACAGATTGGGTGGCGTGTCCCACCAGTTTGATCGACAGTCACCGTTGAAGATAAGCAATTTGCATTGCGACGTCATCGGCTGACATAGCCATTTGCTGCCACAGCCAACACAGAGAGATGGATTACCTTGGAAATTTAGGGTCATCTCCTTTAGAATACGCACGTTTCTTTTTGTTCCTACAGGGGCCGCTTATGTGTCACTCACACTTGGTGCCCCACTTTGTCTCAATATGGACACGTTGACTTTCAGCGGCCTCACCG
Organism: Dermacentor silvarum; assembly: GCF_013339745.2. Classification (NCBI taxonomy): domain Eukaryota; kingdom Metazoa; phylum Arthropoda; class Arachnida; order Ixodida; family Ixodidae; genus Dermacentor; species Dermacentor silvarum. Next base: position 161,737,659 of record NC_051162.1, on the reverse strand, counting down.
GCGGCAGCCACTTTTTCGGGCCTTTCAACCCACGTGGCTATCAACTCCATACAATTCGGACCATGTAAGCACGTATGGTGGTCTCCCTTGACGCCAAATCACGGCCGAGAATGACCACAAGAACAATTTGCCCACGGCTACAGCAGGAAAGGACAAACGGGAGTAGCAATTACGCTGTGTGTAAATTGGGAGTCTATGCCACTTTGCGTAGTGAGAAAGCTTCTATTCAAGAAATAAGCCACTCTGATTTGCAAGCACGCAAGGCTAAAGCAATAAAAAAGTCAAATGCTGCAAAGCACGCGGCGCAAAGGTTAATGCAAGACACGTGCCGATGCCGTGTCAGCTTTTCCTAGAGACGAATAGCACACGACAACGCACAGTGGTGAGCACTGTTATGGTGAACGCCTAATTAGTATTCACAAGCCTATAGCAGTTGATGTTTAGCTCGAAATAAAGAAAACGATTATTTCTTTTATCGGCATCATCATTAGGCGTCGTATTCGGCACATTTCCTCCCGAAGTAGAAGGTATGTTGAAGTTATACCAACTTGAATACTAATGAGGTGTTCACCCTAACAGTGCTCACCACTGTACACTAGGAAATACTGATACAGATATGTTCTGTTAGTAGACAGGGACTGGTATTAGGGATGAACAAAGAATCGGTGGAACTTTATGTTTGCATGAGGAAGCAGAATAATCGAGAATAAGAAAGCGGAAAGAGAGCTTGCATTTACAGAAACAAATTATCTAGAATAAGAAAGCGGAAAAAGAGCTGGCATTTACAGAAACAAATTTTATATTCAAATGAAGTTTTACACGACAAGGAAGCTGATTAAGGAAATGAAACTGCAAATCACGAATCATAGAAGCGAAAGAGAAAGTAAGTATTGTGTTTGTATTGCAAGAATCGCTGACAGCTACCAACTACGCCTTCTTCAAGTTTCTTTCGGCAGCAGATTTAAGTACTTTTGACAAGCTTATTTCGCCGTTTTTAAACCGCAAATGCCAAAGAAGACGAAGGTGGACATAGAGCTGCAAAAATTTCTGCTTGCAGTATGAACTGTACAACGGGGCATTGCGGTTTCCTCTTCCACAATGTAGAGCCGTTTTACTTCTAACACCTGGATGCTGTGCAATATCATCTATTTCATGTGTAAGCTTGTCCCCCAGCAATACGACATACTCGTGTACTGCCTCAGTTGGCACATTAAAGTGGCAGAGGGCATTTCCCCTTACTTCAACAGCTTTATGCATCTTAAATCACTGGCTAGGTCTTGCGATGTTCCGGCGACTTTCCTTTAGGTAGTAGTGGCGTAAGCTGCAATGCCTTTTCTCTAGGAATGTGCGTATCAAATATCTACACAGATAGCAAAGTATGTTTAACTCAAGCACATCATCACTTTCAAAAAGCCCCAAGTCCAGCAATCTGGGACATCGACTACTGCGGCGAAGCCGACCCTGGGGCGATGCGGTTGGCGTAACTCTATGGGAAGCATTTTTTAAAAATTGATTACTGAGCAATGGCTCGTTTTTCGCGATTTGCACTTTAGGCACTAAATCCCGACAACGTTCTCACGGTATATGTCGAGTGTAGTCTAATTCCACTGGCTGGATTTTTTTCCTGGGGCACTTTTGAAGACCCATTGAAAATGCATGGGGTGATTTTTAAAATGTAGTTTGCAGCACAGTAAAACCTCATCCGCTAATTGCACTCTAGTGGCACATACTTTAGATCTCTCTATATATGTAGGTCCAGTTTGGTTTTAATCCGCTGGCTGAATTTTTTTCCTGGGGCGCTTTTGTTTGGCTACTATGCGGCAAAGCATCTCTACAGGGGCAAAAGATTCGTCCGCCGTGGAATTGATGGGAAAGAGCTTGCGGACCATATCAGAAATGGACACGAATGTGCAGCTGTGATGGATATTTGCGCCGTGACGTATAAGGAAAGATGATGGTATTAGATTCTGCAAAAAGGAGCGGGCCAAATGGCTTTATGGAGGGCCATTGAAGCGCGAAGCCTGGTTGCGCACCCCCCTTTTTCTCAAGTTTCGGTGCATGGTAAAGTGTTTCATTTGGTATTTAGAAAGATAAGGTGCTTAGACAGATTTAGTATTAGTCAAATTTTTGACACAAAAGGACATCGCCAAATAGAGCACTTGTTACGTGTGTTTACGTGTTACTTGTTAGGTGTTTACTTAATGTGTGTTTAGCGCAATGTGCCGACAATGCGAAGGTTTGAATATTATCAGTGTAAAAACAAATTGAAAGGAAAAACTCATGATCTATAGTGCGCGTGACGGAACGAAATAAAGAGGAAAAGATAGTCCCCGTGTTACAGCGAAAATCAGCAGCTTCGTCTCGTTTAATAAACCATCCCGTTTTAGTTTTAAATGCATAAGCATTTCTATGCCTACCAAATGAGAAATTTGTCCGTCCGTCACGTAAGACGAATGCAATGGCTCATAACCACGTAAGGCAGAGGCTACAAGCGCTCAGCGAAGTGAAGCGAACAGCGCATACATTCATTCAGATCACCCATACAATACACAGAACAGCACACGTTTCAATAAAGAACAAGTGCAAAACAAGCATCCGAACCATGAATAAACATTGCATGCTCCCTCAGCAATTGTAGTGGTGGTTTTGTAACAGCTTAGCTGGACATCCAGGTTGATAAGGACCGATAATAGTTCGTAAGGGTCGGATCGTGTTCGATAAGGTTGATAACGACCGATGAGGGTTTATAAGGGTTTATGCTGGTCGAATCAAGTTTCATAACATTGATGATGACACCGGGCAGCGTGGGGATTAGCAAGCGGCACAATGCTTGTGCATACTTAGGCAACTCCCAGAGGAGTTTCTACGTGATTTCTTTTATCAGTTCGGAAGTATAGCTAAAATCATGCGTGCCTGTTCAGTGTACACAAATCTCGCACGTTATACGCGAAGGTAAGGTCGTGAAGGTTTGAGAAAGTGGAGCCGCAACCGCTGAACTACACCGGGTCAATTGTTGTAGGGCCTGCTGTGAGCCACACGATTGCTTAGCTGAGCAAATTGGTAATCTCTTGAGAATACTTCTCGGAGCCCCGCTTTGTCGGGAATATTTCCTCTCGTAAGGTGACTCTTACAATGTCCTCGTAGCGCAACAAAACACTGGTCTAACGATCGTTCGGACATGACTAACCTGATTCCGGGCTTTTAAATGCAGTCGCACCAAATCGCTTGGAAATACGAAGGAAACATACAATGCGTTTGTTTCTCCACAAACTCAGTCGTACTGTGGGGAAACAAGCTTCTAGTTTATGGCAGCGGTATTTCCCGTACACAGCTTTTTTTTATTATTGTGAAAGCAGTTATATCTACACTCCAGGCGCATTTACGCCGACGTCATCCGCGTCGCCTTCGCTGTCGCCACGACGTTCGGTGTGAAGTCCGACTGCGATAACATCGCGGCCGGATGCCGTATGTTGCCGGTGCGAGTGGAAGCGTGCCAGATTCATCTGAGAAGCCTGGTGGCTCAATTTCGAAGGTTATGAAAAACGGCGCACAACAATGCCTCAAGCAAGCACGTATCGCTGTGTATTGTGTGTATTACACGGACAAACAGGTGCACGCAGAACATCAACTCACCACTCTCCCGTTGCACTAAATGCTGAAGAAATTAAACATTCACTGTTAAGATCACCGCGTACTATCGTCAGTCAAAGCAAACAGCAGAGAAAGCCTCGCTTACTCTGCTTACCACACTGAGTCGGATCCACATAATTTTATTGCGATTGCAAATATATGGACACTCCAGGCACATTTCCGCCGTCGTCGTCTACGTGATGTTTCGTATAATGTCCAAGTGCGATAACATCGTGGCTGCGCGCCGTATGGTATGGGTAAAGTGAAAGCGGGAGAGGGTGAGCAAAGAATGGTTGCTCAGTCTCGCGTGCGCAAGGGAGGAAGGCGGGGAAAAAGCGCTCCGTCTTCCATCGCGCACAAGGCCGCAGGGAAAGTGGAGGACGTTTTACTCCCGTGGCGGCTATGTATGGCGCGGCTGAGCGCGGCCGCGCGGCCCCGATCTAGAAAGCGATCTGCGCTGGGTACAAAGTCTAGGCGGGCCGATGGCTGGGACCCTATAACGTAAAACTATTCCGATCTGTTTTCCTTCTAATCACCGGATGTCCAATTTACGTAACCGCCAACGCAAGCATCGGGCGGTGACTCGCAGCGTTGTTTGAGAAGGCTATTGAAACGCTCTCCTATTTTATAGGAGGTCACTGCATGTTGTTTGTTTTCAAAAGGAATAGCATTCTTAACATATATTTCTTACCTGATTGGCTGACCAAGGGCGATGAGCACGCAGATGTGGAGGGGGTAACGTGGGGCCGGGCTAGCGCAGTGAAAGTAGATAACCTGATGACAAGGGTGTTGCCGGCGTCTGCGTTTGCCCTGCTTCTTCTTACTTAGCTTTCGGTGTCTGCTATAAAATCACGTCGGCGTGCAGCGGAAACGTAACAATGCAGCTAAAACGAATCTTCAGTGAAGAACATTTGACATAGCGATGTCGTTTTCGTGCGGAAAGGTCTCGACAACCATATAATGTCACGCAAAATTTTTAATATAGGCAAATAAATCCATTCTCCACGGCAGCTCCGACTAGCCAGTGCCAGAGCGATCGGCGGGTACCCACCTTCTATTGATGTCGGAACGGGGCAGTGTCCGGCTACTAAAAAGAAAATTAGGTTTTGATCGGCGTAATAATGCATCTTTAATGCGTACAAGCCACCTTGACGCAGTGATTTTTCACGGTTTTTGGACGTCAGGTGACAGACAGGCGAAGTGGACGCAGCCCGAAAACTTTTGACCAATTGCGGATGGCTGATGGTAAAAAGGCATAGAATCGAAAAATAATGTTTTTCTGTTGTTCGGTCTCACATGCATAATTAGTGTGCACACGTCATATAAGAGTGAGTAGCTCTCGCGGTTTTTTAACAGCGGAGCTGTTTAAGCCGAGCGTTAGTCCGTAACCTGCGGACAGAAATTGTGGGCCGATCCTGGCGGTAGTGCAGAAAGGGTCCAAGCGCAATGACACATACCTCTGTGAACTGGCGAAGCTGAGCCTGGTTAAGTCTAGCTAAGCATGGTTGGGACTACTTAAGCTTAGTCTCATCGATAGACAATCGATAGTCAACCAGCAGCTAATCGATAATCGATAAATGATCAATAAATTCCGGAAAATGCTGGAAATGACTTGGTAGTGCTTAGCCTAGTCCAAAAGCCATGCCAAGCTAGGTGCCCATCAGCTCCGCTTTCTCTGTAGCATTGAGCCTCCCGTGCAAGCTACGCTAATATTTTTCCTTTACGTTGCGTGAAAGACAAGTGAAGTTGGGCAATCATGGAGGCCTGATTGCAAAAATAGAATAGAAGCAGTTTGGAATAGCTTTTCGTTAAAGTGCCCCTGATGCCTTCGTGTGCGGTGTATTCTCGGCGCAATTAGTTAGTGTTGAAGCTAGAAGTAGCACGATGGACAATTCGCTCGCTGTTGCTGTCACTCTCCCCCACGCCAGCGTTTTGACAGCGAGTGTCCGCGCTTATCGAGAGAGATGTGCTCGTTTGTGATTGTGCGCGCGTGACAACGTGCAGGTTAATTTAGTTAGTAAGCGAATGTTTACAGCCGTTTATGCAGCTGATAAAACGACTAACCTTAGTTTGTACAGCTGTCTAATAAATTTCTGTCGCAATCAGTGATTCGCCTGTCGGGCGAAATTGACCTTATTGTTAATATTATTGTAGTTAATATTATTATTACTTATTACGCTCAAGCCAGGCGCAATACACATACAAGTTTCGAATACAGGCGCAGTTCTGTCTTCTTGCGACTGAGTGCCGATAATTTTTTTCGAGCAAATGGGGCACAGCGTGTCGTTTACAAAAAGCAGCTTGGCGTCTGCCACTGCGGATACGGTGGCATAGACATGTTGTAAATCCGGTTTTCTATTGGATGGCGCATATCAGCACGCAGAAAGAGAATTTCGGGTGGTGGGTCGATTCCTTGTTGGAAAAATGGATATATTCTCTCGCGCAAGCCGTTGCTTTAAAAGTGAATCCAAAGTACAAGTGCCCAAAAAATGGTGGTATTAGGTAGTGTGCGCTCTTTCCCGTCTCATGTTGTTTTCTTCCTGTTTGTTTTGGGCAGCGTCTCAATACATTAAGATAAGGTCACTGTCTCGTTCGACGGAAACACCTAAACATTTTTGCAGTAGGTAGAGTCATCTGCGTTCGGCGTTCTTGGAAGTAGTCCCCTTCCGAGGTGATCAAAAAGCACAGTGCTACTTCATCTTTCTTTTCCTTTTATTAAACGTGCGACATTTAACGGTAGTGCGCGAAGGCGAGTATTACAAGCTTTTGCGCTGTAGTCGTTTTTTATTGAAAGTTGCACACGTGGCTCCACTCTCGTGCGGCCGAGACGTGGACTGTCAGAGTATGGTCATTCATCGGACAATGCCAGGGCTACACTTTCGTTTTCTCGCCAAAAAACCGTCCCACCCCCCTAGTCGGTCAAATAACAGTCATAACCTTACCACAAACAAGACAAATTGGCTTTGTGCTTTTGAAAGCGGATAGTGACAGTCTATCAACTCTTTGTCTTTGGATCTTAGCACTTGCTTTCTTTCAAGCCCATGCTGCCCTAGAAAAAAGTCGGTAGAATTTTTTTTCTGGTTACAATAAGCATTCTCAATATGAAGTAGATAAAATTTTCGACAATATTCGTCTTCTCCCGCAGTGCGACGTGTGTGGTGGCGTTGTGTAGAGATTCGGGGAAAAAAACGGTCAAATACGATATTGAGCAGCTGATTGCTGCACTCTCGTTAAATGCTAAACGCTTTTTGGGTGGCATGACACCATTTACACACCCTTACGTTGTCATTTTCTTGGCACATGAAAAATTTGTGCTCTTCAAATGTATGTTCTATGGTGTAAGTGCTGCATTGTTTTGCTTCTTTTATTTAATGTACTAAGCTTGAAAATGCCGCTAGTCAGACATAATAGAGCACAGGGAAAAGGCCCAACTGCACGCGGCGTGGTCTTATCCTTACAATAAATTCGCTAACGAGACAGATGATGAATCCAACTACAAAATGATATCTCGCACCAAAGGAATGTGGGAAAAACCACTAGGACACACTAAGTTCGACAATCTTATTGTTAACAGGTGATTGAAGGGTGACGCAAGGCGACAACTGTTGCATATGACGGCGTGCATACGACTAGACCATCAATAGAATAACATGACTTTAGTGAACCAAGAACCAATATGCAGGCCATGCGGTAAAACTTTATTATAGGAACACATTTTCAGCATTGTTCGTACAACTCAACGCTTGAAGCCTGTGTATATTTGCGGCGGTACGTATATGTTTTATTGCTGCATGGCCCACTTTGGTTATTAGCCTGCGTAACACCGTGACTAAATTTCGCTTCATCGCACGCACACTTAAGCCTTCTTGAAAACAGAACCAGGACGATTCAGTCACTGGAACAGCCTTTGATTTATTTATCACACAGTCCCATATTCGCTCGAGGAGGATTATAGCAGGGAGCATGTATACACGCATTAAAACTTTTTTCAAGGTAACATTATAAGAAGTGATACCCAAACCAAACAAGATCTAAAACAGAGTAACAAAGCACCAGGGGCCGAATTCACAAAGCTTTTCGATCGTAAGTGCTGCACCACGATTGGCTGACACCTGCTTCTGCGAACAGTTTTAGCGTGAGAACGTTTTTGTGAATCCGGCCCCAGTATGTAGCATACAGTAGTTACCATGAGCCTAAAAGAAAAAGATTTTGAAATTAAAGGCGTGTAAAATTGTTATACATTATCAGGAATTTGGGACATCGCCGAACAGCGCCTCTAGCGGCCGCCTCTGAAAGCATACGCGTTTTCTACGGGAGAGCGTCGTTTTTTTCCAAATAACTAATCATAGAAGCCATGTTTTAAAATATTCCCGTGGAAATAGGCTCTTGGCGCTTAGCCCGAAATAACATGCAAGTGGTACCATTACTTACGGCAGAAAACTCGTTCCAAATTGCGGGCGAAGTTTCAATTATGGGAGTCTATTGAAAGCCAAAATTTTGGAGGCTTTTTGGCCAGTAAAAAGCAATTTGCGATGAACCTATTGCATTGACTGACGTATTCCTGGGGATTTATCAACTTCAATGATTTATCAACTTCAATGAATCAGCTTTCAGCTAGTTGCAGCAGCAGCTCTTGAAATGACAAAGAAGTCGTTCCAAAATCGCAGTTTGCATAACAAGGTCGCGGAATTTATTGTGGTACATATATAAACATAGTTTTCGCCAACAGCAGCGCTTCGAAGCGGTAGCCGAGCGTGTTGAACGACCACAGATCAAGATCGTTGATAACCACGATCGTGAGTTCGCTGGTTCGAAGCCAGCTGTGCCGCGCTTCTTCTTATCACATTGTCGCTGCTTAGTTTGGCAGTTTTCTACCCGATGGCATATTCCGAATTGCAGGACATTTGGTTACGGTTCTTGTTTAGTTTCTTAGAAATACTGTGCCAACGTCTTCCTAAAAAAATAGCTGGCTGATTTCGAGAACATGCGAACGTGTTTCCAAACATCTTTTGCACTTTAGGTATATTGTATTTTGGAAAATAAACGCAGGTAACGTGTTTTGAAAGTACATTTCTTTCTTAAGGTGAATATTTATGAAGACATTACTAAGAAATATTTTGCCTTTTCAGCTACGTCTTGGGAAAGGCGTGTTTTGTGCAACTCTTGTGCGGCTTGAAACGTGCCACAAAAATAAATAGCGCCCAGTGTGTGCAAAAGACACAGAAGTAGAAAAGTTGGCTGCAGCCCCAGACGTAGTATTTTTACAAAGGAATACAGTTGAAGCTATTTGACTGAGTGTATTTGCATTATATCAAAGCAGAATTTTTGCGTATACCTGACCTTCAGTGCAAATGAAGGATATCCGAATTATTGCACAAGCGTGTTTGCTTAGTACAAACCAGTACCTCGAAACATAAACATTCTACCCTCAATATGCAGCGCACGTGTCCTATCATTTGAACCATTTCCATATACCTTCACAAAATTCCAGAAATACTAAAAGTCTTCATATCCTTTTACCACAACTTACGCAGAGAAGTATTGGAAATTATGCGAAAAGATTCTGGGAAATGTTAATGTAGCCTGTCGTGTAAAAATAGAGAACGACTCCAATCACAGACCACACCCTTTTTGAATTATGCCCACAAAGTTGTGCAAGAAGACACTGTTTTCGGCTACAATTACCGAAGTTGCCATATAGCATTCTGCTGTTCTGTTCTTGACTAACTCTATTGCTGAATCAGGTCACAGCACCATGATATGATTACTGGTGCAATTCTTTAGTAATTATGTGCGAATATTCTCCTACCCTAAATTTAACATGTTTGAATAATTGAAGAAACATGAGAAAGGACCGTGACGGTTTGCAGAAATGTTCCTTTATTATAATCGTTTATGACCCATATCGGTACAGTCGTTTTGTCATGATCACGCCAGCGTGCACTGAGCATCATTTATCATTTTGTCTACTGCCTATAAATAAAATACAAAAGTGTCGTTCCTTGTGTGTGAGTAGCACAATGGCAGCTGAACCTTTCACATGGTCCTACTAAGCCAAACCTTCCCTTTTCTGCCATGGTGCCACAGGACATGTCAATTTCACACTTGATTTTCGCCCTTTCAGTTTCCTAGAAAGCATAGGGAGGTACACAAGACGAACAGGCGAAATTTTGAAGTAGTCCTGAGATTTGAGTAAAATTTCATAGGCAATGTTATTATCCTTTATTTGTTTACAAATTTATTACACCTCATTGGTGATATTAATGACGTACTACATAGTAGTTCAGTTCTTATACTTAATACATCATGTCTGAGATGGCTGTCCTGAAAATTAACCAGGTGTAAGCATTGCATGACATTGCCTGGAAGGCCATTCATTAAAAAATGTGTGCAGAATAAAGAAAATACAGTTGTTCAGTGGCACAGTCACCGTCAAAAGTTTACGCGGCCGAGATTCTGCGAATAAGTTCATTTTCAACGCAGCTACGCCCACAGCCAGTAAAAGTATGCAAAACTTTTGTTTACTCTAGACCAATATACGCTGTAAATCCGAATACCACGATGCGTGCCTAAGGCGTAGAAATATAAATATTTTTTCACCTTCCGGGGTACGAAACCTGTTGACGTTGACTATACGTTCTGAAGGCCAGGCTACTTTCTAGCTTATACATGATGACAAGCGCCGAGCTCTTGATGATGGAATATTAGAGCGTAGAATTGTAGAACTTGTGCAAGGTCAGGTGACTTCACGACGCAAACGTAGCGATAGAAGCTCATCAGGCTTTTGTTTATTAACACTGATGATAAATGAATAGTCAGAGTAAATTAATGTTACTGCCCGTTTCTGGACAGATTCGAGAGTAATGCATACGTTCTATATCACTGAAGGTTCCATGCTAATTCCATACAGGGCATTCATATTCTAATTTTGGCCTGTCTTACGCCTACCGAATCTTTAGCAATGAGAAGAGGTAGGCAATTGCTTCTTGGGATGTAGCCGAGGCCATGGTAGATGTGATTAGTAATGCGGTATATGTGAGTAGGCTGACGGGGATTATTACATGAAGTACGCCAACGTACCTAGGTTAAGTCACGGTGGAAATTACTGAGCCCTTTATTGTATATATGTTGAAGTCATGTGAGAGTGTCTCTGCTAAAAAGTTATAAGTTTAATATCACGACTGAATAGCCTTCTGTTAAGCTGTTGGTAAAAATACTGTGTACGAAGTTCAATTGTGGTTTAAACTGCAACGTTATCAGCGTTTCCAAAACAAAGCGACTACAAGTCCATCTTTCTCGGGCGTTCATTTCACCTAGGGTACCACTGCCTGACTCGTGACCTTTATATTTTTAAATCTGCCCCGATGACGTTAGTTACGTTGCGGAAAAAATAAATACCCTTTCTAAAGATGGAACCATCACAGCTTCCCGACAAAGCGCGGTACGTTGGCGCAAGTCGACAAGTGTGATCACGATAAGAACGACCACCCGTCGTTAAAAATGACTTGTCACTCCCCGGTTTTTCTTTTTTTTTTGTCAAGGACGCGACTAACCCGTAGAAGGGTAATCCCGAGTTTGGCATGATGCTTGCGACTTTTCTGGTTCCGGACGAGCGCGTTCTTTGTGTATAATTCAGGCGCCTTGCATCGAAAGGCTTACACCTTTAAACAGCGAAAGGCTTTCACAGTCACTTCGGTAGCTCCACGGAAAACGCGGAAAATCAGTCCACTTTCAGCATAAGCACTCTGACCCAAGACACATATTTGTGAGAAAGGAGCTCCTATATTACCCATAGCGAGAAATGTATCCACAAATTACACCTCATTATACCGATGTGTTTATGAGCCGCACTCTGGTGCCTGTATTCTGCATTATGACAAAAATATAGTTTGTGCAGAGTCAGTAGCCTAAACGTAAAACAGGAAATTGAAGTCACCACAAAGGCTGTCATATATCATAAATTGCAAGAAAAAAACAACTAAAACTGTACTTCATAATACTCGCAACGCAAACTTTGATGCATGTGATTCATTTCAATTTCCTAACTGTTCCGACCCGCCGTGGTTTCTGAGTGGCTATGGTGTTGGGTTGCTGAGCACGAGGTCGCGGGATCGAATCCCGGCCACGGCGGCCGCATTTCGATGGGGGCGAAATGTGAAAACACCCGTGTACTTAGATTTAGGTGCACGGTAAAGAACCCCAGGTGGTCCAAATTATTCCAGAGTCCCTAACTACGGCGTGCCTGATAATCAGATCGTGGTTTTGGCACGTAAAAGCCGATAATTTAATTAAAATTTTAAAACCTAGATGTTGCTAATCGTAGTGTTTAAGAGGGAATAAACATGCACTCTTAGCGCGCGCAGAAACTTCGCCGGTTTCTAGCGAGGGGAGCTTCGCGTCGTGACGCACCAGACCCCTTCAAGCATTGACAGTGCAGCATGCTGCCGGCCGAAATATACGGGCGGTGGGGTGAAACTCGGATGTGGCAGGGGCTGCCGTTGCAACGCGAGGATAATTGGATGTGACGGACGTTCGCGCCGAAGATTAAAAAGATTGTTGATATTAAAGCGACAGCTGTGCACTATGATGTAGCCAAACATGGCGGGTTTTATTGGTGGATCATGAACGCTATCACAGAGAAGGTTTACGGCAAAGCGTTATATGGCGGGCAGAGGCGCGGTGGGGTTTAAAGCGATAGCCCTGTGGCGGCCAATGGGCAAAAAAAAATTGTACCTTAAGTATCCTTAGGTGATTTGGATGCGAAAGCATTATGACTTCTCTTAGTCATTACCAATAAAGACTTCTTAAGTATTACAACCTGTTTGCGATCCTTCCTTCGCTTTCTTTTCTCTGCGTTCATTAATCACCAGACCACAACCATTCAGAACTCATCGCCAAGTAGCTTCGAGTTGATATGATGATCCACTTTAATCCACCTTAACCAAATTTAATTCATTGTAATTTAGTTTACTTCACCTAAATTCACTTGACACCACCTTAAGTCACCCTACTCTAACTTGTTGTAACTTTAATTCACTTCACTGTAATTCACCCTAATTCACAATACCTGCCCCTAATTACTACTAATTAACGTTGTCATACCATTTACTATCTTCTCTATTACTACTGATTTCATTCAAGACGCTGATGACGTCACATTGACTTTTGATACCACTCGTTGTGGACGACGCCGGCTTTTCTGCCTCATGGCTCATGTAATGCTTTCACATTAATGACTACTGTAGACGACAACGGTCCGTCTGCACGGCACAGAGTAAACAGCTTTCCCACTTTCATTGCGATTTGCGCAGCCCCGGTGCGCGGCGTCCCGTCATGCTCAGAGTTGCTGCAGATAGTTCTTGCGCGGCGATGAGGGCGAGCGTGCACGCGATAGGAGTGAGACCGCTGCTCCGGCCTAAGCGGCCAGAAGTGCTTCCTGACGCCGTGATGGGAACGCGCCTTTGCCGATACGGATGGCACAAGAGCTGAAGCAAGTGGTATACCGGCGTTGTTTCCTCCATGTTCTCTGCTCTGTGCCGAGTAGAACGACTTATCACGGCGTGACGACGCTCGGCCAACGGCGGTGCCGGTGGCGCGAGGAAAAGAGAGGCCCTGCGTATACAGGGGCACTATCTCTCACCAGTACACGGGAGCCCAAGCCCAGAGTCCGCTAAAGTTTGCTTAAGAGATTTAATGGTGGAGATGTGGTTTATGGTAAATGAAAAAAAATAATAATAATCACGATAAGTAAGCCCGAGAATGTTGATTCCACTGTCAATCTCTATCAAATCGACAGATTTACCGCATGACAACTTTTCTATAATCGCAATGGAACATTCGCATCACTTATGCTAAAACACTGCGTTGGATCTCATGTAAAGCTTTAATTGTTGTTGTACTTCCTCTATATTAATTAATTAATAATAATGTAATAGTAGTAGCAGTAGGGGTAGTAGTAACTGTAGTAGAAGTAGTAATTTTTATCGTTATCTTCGCTTTTACAAGCTCGTGGAAATGGTCAGTGGTTGTTGCTCAGCAAAAACGACAGGCAAGAGTTGACATGGAAGAAGTAGAAGAAACGAAACGGACGCAAGTTTGAAATGGAGACACTGGAGCACCAAAATCAATCACTAGCTATGATTACTTCGATGTTTCTTGATCGGCTGCTATGGCGCCACGGCTTCTTTTAGCGATGACTGGCAGGAAAGTAATGCAGTTCTGAGAGTGCAACGCTTTAGCGTTACAAATGTTTATGCTACCTCAATTTTCAACAGATGGAACACCGAATTAAAGGGCGGCAGCACAAGTTGTAGAAGTCACATAAATGTAACGCTCAACGAGCATGCCAACGACCCCTTACTCCTACCGTTAAGAGTATCAGGTGCGTTTTATGAACTAGAAAAGCGAATTCGCCGTCACATGTTGAAAAAAATGAAGACTCGGAAAGCGCCGGTGCGACATGCTCAGCAACATTAGTCACACCCGTATTAAGTACCTAATCATGCTGTGGATTCCCCAGGCTGTGAGACGGATAAAAAAACGTCTTCTTCTTTCTGGGGTTTTACGTGCCAAAACCAGTTCTGATTGTAAGGCACGCCGTGGTGGAGGGCTCCGGATTAATTTTGAGCACCTGGGGTTCTTTAACGTGCACTACAACGCAAGCAGACGGGCGTTTGCGCATTTCGCCTCCATCTAAATGCGGCCGCCGCAGACACCACGAGAAACAATTGCGTGACTTGTTTGCCCAGCGTAAAATACCGGTAGTTTTCGCTGACTGATTTTAGCGACCCGAATCTGAACAGGGGGCAATGGGGGATGCCGTAGTCAAGAGTACGGAATAATCTTGACACACGAAAATACTAAATATGAACGTGACTGCCAGTTGGCAGCTGATAATTTTCTCCAAACATATTCAGGAAGGGCGCCCGATGTGATCAATCAGCTGGACCAGGGCAGGCAAAGTAAAATAAGAGAAAACAGAAGAAAGTTAACAACCTATTATTGAGGCGGTTCTTTTTTGCGGACGACAAGGTCTGGCTCTCCGTGGCCATAGGGACAGTGGTCCTATGATTTAAGCAAATCCCCCCTGAAAATATTGGTATTTTCAGAGCGCTTCTTCATCTGCGAGCTGATTGTGGAGATACATATCTGAAGAACCATTTGGATGTTGCTCCAGTAATACGTCGCGTTTAAGCCCGGGTGTACAAAACCAAATTATAGAAATTTGTGGTGAAATTATCAAAGAAAGCCTAGATGCAAAAGTAAATGGTGCAGGCTGCTTCTCCATATTTGCTAACGAAACAACGGATATTGCCGGTATCCAATAGTTTACTGTTTGTGAAAGGTACCTAAACAAGGATCTCTCATTGCGACTGCAGGTTCTATGTAAATGTGTAGGAACGGCTTCAGATTCTAGTCACCCTTCCAGTGACCACTTCAAGCGCAGATAGCATATATGTAACATGAGATTACTAAAAAACTACTTGCGCTCTACAATGTCTGAGGAACACATGGTTAGGCAGGCGCTTATATACGTCCAGAGAGACGTCGGCATGAACGTGTCCGAAGTCATTGACCGCTTCACTAAACTTCGCCGCCGAGTGAAGTTTGTCCTTTAGATAGCGAAGCGGCATAAATCAATGCAAGTAAAAGTTCTGTTCCTTCAGGTTCATAAACTCGTAATTATGAAAACGTATGACTGTTCATTAGCTTCTAAAACCGCAGAAACTTTCGCCGTTTATTCAAGCAGTTAGCATCATGATCAAAATTATCATGTGAAAACGAAAATTACGAGGACATCAATAACCAATTTTTACCGACCTTGTTTATTGAAAGCGCGGCTCTCGCGGCGTTTCCCAACAAACACACTCGGATATTGGGTAGTTTAACTTGCCGCATCATCTGTGGCTTTCGTTTGGTCTTTTTCCTTTTTAGCTACCTGCTTTTAGTTCTTTTTTGAACCGAAGCAATACCCTTCCTTAATTTTGGGTGCAGAAAATTTGTCGCCGCTCTGCAGGCAGTTAAATTACACATTTTAGTACTGATTTCTGCATTATTCCGCTATTATGTACCCATATGGCGCTGTCGCGACCACCGCATGGCCTAAGTACATATTACGAGTCACTTTCAGACATAGCGCAAAAAAGTACGCACAACACACACGAAGACACGACAGACGCGGACGAGCGCTACTACCAACCGTTTATTTCAGTCAACAAACCCTCCGATTTATAAGGTGATTACTAAAAAGCTACTTGCGCTCTACAATGTCTGAGGAACACATGGTTAGGCAGGCGCTTATATACGTCCAGAGAGACGTCGGCATGAACGTGTCCGAAGTCATTGACCGCTTCACTAAACTTCGCCGCCGAGTGAAGTTTGTCCTTTAGATAGCGAAGCGGCAAAAATCAATGCAAGTAAAAGTTCTGTTACTTCAGGTTCATAAACTCGTAATTATGAAAACGTATGACTGTTCATTAGCTTCTAAAACCGCAGAAATTTTCGCCGTTTATTCAAGTAGTTAGCATCGTGATCAAAATTATCGTGTGAAAACGAAAATTACGAGGACATCAATAACCAATTTTTACCGACCTTGTTTATTGAAAGCGCGGCCCTCGCGGCGTTTCCCAACAAACACACTCGGATATTGGGTAGTTTAACTTGCCGCATCATCTGTGGCTTTCGTTTGGTCTTTTTCCTCTTTAGCTACCCGCTTTTAGTTCTTTTTTTGAACCGAAGCAATACCCTTCCTTAATTTTGGGTGCAGAAAATTTGTCGCCGCTCTGCAGGCAGGTAAATTACACATTTTAGTACTGATTTCTGCATTATTCCTCTATTATCTACCCATATGGCGCTGTCGAGACCACCGCATGGCCTAAGTACATATCACGAGTTACTTTCAGACATAGCGCAAAAAAGTACGCACAACACACACGAAGACACGACAGACGCGGACGAGCGCTACTACCAACCGTTTATTTCAGTCAACAAACACTCCGATTTATAAGGTGAACCACGTACACCAGTGTCACGCCCCTTTCCCATGCGAGGTGATAAAAAGAAATCTAAAAAAGTTAACAGTACTATCTGCCTCAGGCAACAGAGTTCAAATAGTTTCAGTTCGGCAACGTGCAAAAGAATTGACGCTTCGCTTATACAAATATCTGAGTTCTTGTGGATGTAGAATGCTTCTAGAGCCACTCGAGCCGTGTAGTTTGATGATTTGCCTAAGTTAGTGGTCTCATAAAATTGTGCCTCGCAACCACACGTAATGATGTGGGCAACCAAATGTGCATTCCTGTCCTATTTTTTTTAACGCATGCTCCCTGAGCCGGTCGTTTATGCACCGTTCGGTTTGGCCGATGTATACCTTCCCGCACAACAAGGGGACGGAGTATACCACTCCTGTCGCACACCCTACGAAGCGGCTATCATGGCTGGTTTGGCAACCTCCTTTCCTGTCACCGCAAATTCGAGGGCAGAGCCTGGATAGCTTATTAGGAGCCGTGAAGACCACAGGAATACGATGTCTGTTCGCGACCTTCTTCAGGTGTTGTGCGAGACCTGATGCATATATGGCATGGCTACGGGTCTCGCCATCCATCGCTGGGTCTCAGCCCTTTCCGCTCCAGCTCCGTTCTTACCCTCTGCAGGATAGACTCGGCCACCGCAACAACAAGCAACTCAGGAAATCCCGCTGCTAGTAGGCGACCAATCTGATTGTCAAAGCTATGCTGCATTGAATAATGCGGGCATGACCTACGGAGCGCTGCATCCAGACATTGTAATGCGATGCCCATTTTACTACATTAGAGTGGACAGAGTCAAAAGGCAGGAGACACTTCTTAAACCGTGGGTGGTACTCTCAGCAAACCTGGCCTACACTAAATTTTCG
>NC_051162.1:161703384-161720035 GCF_013339745.2 Dermacentor silvarum | reverse complement strand
GGCATCAAGTGCCTATTTATATCAGAGGCTCCGGCAACAGTCACCAACGCCATGCGCATTTTGTGCGAACGCGGGCAAAACGCCGACGGCGTCGACAACAGTTCTGCGTGTTGCCGGTGCTGCTGCATGTCCAAGGTTATACACCTGATAAAGCTACTATCATTACTCCGTATAGCTCTCTACAAATTTGCTATCGCAATTGATGTTTCACCTTACAGGTGAAACTGCGACAAGTTTTTTTTCCCTGACATCTGCGAACGAGACATCTGTCTTTCTTGTGCGTATACAGGGTGTTCAAAATTAAGCTTTACAGAATTTTTAGACATGGCCTGTGGCCGGTAGCATAATTCTTATCATTGAGCTGGGTTATTCGATGAGGCGGACCTTAGTAGCACGAGAAATCGAAACACATATTCAACTAATGAACAAAAATTGACTAATTAACTTCTTAGTTAATTACTCTACGACACATATTACGATTTACGAATTGTAGCCGGTGAGCTTGCAAGATGCATCCAATTGAAATTAATTTCCAGGACGGCACCAGTTTCGAGATATTCTTTCCCAAAGTGTCGGACAAAATACATGGGCGTTCCAGTTACTTTTGTGCTTCAATGTATAAAATGGCATTTTGGTAAAAAGTAAGTGGTACAACAGTACATTTTTAGGGCGAGTTTGATAACGCATATCTCCAAACTGGTGTCATTCTGCAAATTATTTCCAAGTGGATACGCCTGACAAGCTCACTGGCTACAATTCGTAAATTGCAATATTTTTATTTTATTTATACATACTGTCAATCCCAATAGGGATTATAACAGGAGGGCAAAAGGAGACAGGGATTTAGTACAAGGCAAAAAACAACAACAACAACAACAAACAAACATGGTACAACTAGACGTCGTCCAATCTACAGAAGCATGTTATACCGCAAGTTCTACAAAGGTAAATTGCACAGACAAAATGACATTGACACTTGAGTTAAATGAGAACAACGGCAACAATATGAAACTGTTCTAAAATTGTGAGGCTAGCAAATCGCTTTCGATTAGTTCAGAGAAATGGGCTAAGGATGTGTTACTGGTAATGGAGGGGGTCAGGTTATTCCATTCTCTGATCGCCAGGGGAAAAAACGAGAATTTGAGGGCATCTGTGTGGAGTCTGTAAGAATGAAGTGCGTGAAAGTGTTTCTGGCGGGTATTTCTTGCTTCAGATCGCTTAATACAACGCGACTTGTCTATATTTAGGTGGTTGTGTAACAGTTGGTACATTACCTTTAAGCGTGCCAATTTCGCCCGGTTTTATATGGTTAGTAATCCGGCCTTCTTAAGTAGTTCTGTAGGCGAATCTGTTCAGTTAAATTTGTTAAAGATGATCCTAAGCGCTTTTCTTTGAACCCCTTCGAGCATGTTGGTTAGTTTTTTGTGTACGGAAACCAAGCAGTGTTTGCGTATTCCAGGATGGGTCTGATAAGTGTATTGTAGGCCAGTAACTTTGTGTCAGGTGGTGCTAGCTACAATCGTCTTTTTAGAAAAAGCAGTCTTTTTAGTGCAAATGACGTCATGTATTGAATGTGAGAATCCCATCTTAGGTCTTGTGACAATATGACGCCTAGGTATTTATGCTCCTTAACTTTAGACAAGGTGGTTGAATTAATGGTATAATTAAAGTCGGATGAATGTTCTTTTTAACACGAAAGTGTTTTATGCCGGGGTCCACCAAGACTTCACTGACGTATTTCCGTCACGGAAATACGTCAGCTTACAATGTACACGAACATAATACAAAGAAAGAAACCAGAAGAAAAAGTTCCACAAACATGCAAAATTTGGAAATATAACCCACGACCTCTCGGTCCGCGACGATAGATCGCCGAGCGTTTAACCCATTGCGCCACAAACGCATTTGCAGAGAGCTACACAGACGCGCCTTATATATCTAACACTCCTCCGTGTACCCGCGCTCTTGCTCGGGGCGGTGCCGCCGCCTACGAGCAGAAAAGAGAAGTACTGCATTATGACACTAACGCGCACCGACAGTGAACGCTTCGGTGGTCTCAGCACTACGACGCCTCGATGCCAGCATTCGAAGGGACGCTGGCATCAAGAAGCACTACCAACGCCACCTAGGTGGCGTTCACCGTACTCAGCACAGCGGAGCGTGGCCTCCGCAATTAGCTCTGAAAATGTTTCTGAAGTTGATCGCGGAGGCTGCAATTACGACGCGCTGTACGCGCTGATTTGACTCGGTGACGATTCAGTTACGTGCTTTGTCTTGCGCGTTGTATTAGTGTGTCAGTTACGTGCTTCGTCTTTCGCGTTGTGCTAGCGTGTGCAGCGTAGTGCAGCGTCCATATGCACGACGGTTGCTCATGGCCATCGACGTTGGCAGTCGTGATGGAGGAGACGTGCCACCAGGCGTCAGCGTGGGTGCATCAACGCCTAAGGGCGCTTTAGCCACAAAACACCAATAGACATTATATATCAATGTGCAATAAACATTACACTACTTCTGTGAAGACACGTTTCACTTTCGTGTTCTATACCGATTCCTATATAAGAGGGATCAACCACATTTTTTTCTAGTTATGGATAACAGTGCCGACTTTCTTTCATTGATATGCATTTGCCAATCTCTGCACCACATTGAAACTGCTTCTAACGCGGCATTTAAGGTGAAGGAGTCGCCGTGAGTATCGATTTCTTTGTACAGAATGCAGTCATCCGCAAGCAACCTGCATCCAACATTAACGTATGTAGGCAGATCGTTCACAAAGAGTAAGAACAATACCGGTGCCAAGACACTACCCTGCGGTACACCTGAGGTCACCGGTATGACTAAGGATTTCACATGATTAGTATAGGTATCTGTCTGTGAGGAAGTTGGTGATCCAGTCAAGAATTTGTCCCTTGCCGAGGGTAAATTGAACTTTAAGAATAAGTTTGTTGTGCGAGACCCGATCAAACGCTTTAGAAAAATCCCGGAGAATGAGATCGATTTGTTTTTGATGATCGATGCTTGAGGAGATGTCATGGACCAATTCGATAAGTTGAGTTACCGTAGACATGCCCTGGCGGAAACCGTGTTGAAAAGGAGATAAAATATTGTATTCTCCAAGGTGGTTCGTTATGTGTTTTAGGATTATGTGTTCGAGCAGTTTGCCAACTGTACAAGTTAATGAGATTGGTCTATGATTGGAAGGTTCACTCTTGTTTCCGGAATTATATATAGGAATTACTTTTGCTATTTTCCAATCTTTTTGGATGGTGCGCAACGACAGTGATCGGTTAAAGAGCAAGCACAGGTATTTTGATAACCACTCCGCATATCTCTTTAAAAACGCATTAGGTATGCTATCCGGTCAGGAGCTTTTCTTTTCGTCCAAGTTCAAAAGCAGATTAAGGACACCCGCTTCTGAAACAACTAACGGTTTGATCCCGTTCTCCTCCCTGATTTCTACGTTAGGCTGTTTTCCGTCATCAATGGTAAAAATAGAAAGTAGTTATTTAATACGTTTGCGGAATTGGCACTTTCTTCACGCGTTTCGTGGGCTGTTTTTCGCACCTTGGGTTTCATATATTGCCAAAATATTGTGGGGGAGCTCTTTAATAATTTCGGTTGGGCTCTCGCGAAATAAATAGACTTGGCTTCCTTAATTTTAATTTTCATATCAGTTATGCCTGCGCTCAGGCTCTGTCTGCTACTAATATTTGGTTTGTTTTTTAGAAGTTTCCTCAAACGCTTCACTTTTCTTTTGGCACGTGTAACGTCACGTGTGATCCATGGGTTCGTCTTTCTCGTCTTCTTTTTTTTGGACGGAATGTGGTTTTTCAAGCAAGAAAGGAGAATTTCTTTAAACCTATCCCACAATATTACCATGGTAACAGTGGAGTTGGAGGCTATTTCTTTAAATGACGGGAATTCGTAGAACAGCAAGTCAAGAATTGCGACATCATCAGCTTTACTAAAATCTGGATATGTTTCTTCTGCGTGAGTAGGTGTTATACTGTCATTTATCGGTACTATACAGTAAGCTATTTTGTGATCTGATATGCCATCCAGTATTTATATCTTTGCATCACGTATCGGGAAGTTATTAGTGAGAAATATTAAATCAAGCGCACTCGAGCTACGTCCCTGTATACGTGTAGGCTGCGTCACTATTTGCGTAAAGTTAAAGGAAAGCATTAGGTCGTAAACGATTTCAGAGCAGGCGCTGTGGTAAAGTAATTAAGAATTAATTGGTGAATTTTTGGTAATTAGTTGAATATGTGTTTCAATTTCTCGTGCTTCTAATGTCCGCCTCATCGAATAACCCAGGTCTATGATAATAATTATGCTACCTGCCGCAGGCCATTTATAAAAATTCCGTAAAGCTTAATTTTAAACACCCGGTATTTCGTGCAAGATCGGTTGGAGCCATACATGTCGTATATTGTTGTCCCTGACTAACCTTTTAATCTTTTAATCTTTTCCTTGATGCTTTTAACCTTATTTTGTACGTGTGTATACTTCTGTAGTTAGCGCGAACCAGCCTTCTTACTGCCTCCGGTGCCTTTTTTGTTTTAGGGTCTTACTGGTCTTGATATTAGTTTGCCTTTGTTCCAGTTGTGATTTACTGGTGCATTTGTTCCTTTTAAAGACGACAGTCTTTCTTGGGGAACTTAAACGCTGAAAATTTGGTCTGTCTGTCTGTCTGTTTGTCTGTCTGTCACCCGATTCAGCCACCCGGCCAAAGTTGGACCACTTGCTTACTGCCCACACTACTTAAACTGGTACGGCTGTTCATACTTGTGAACGTTATCGATCAAAAAGTAAATATTACGCATATCTGAGGCGCAACATCACTAGGTAAGTATTAGGAGGTGTGTTCCTTTAATATAAAATACATAGATACGTAACTCTAAAGACCCTAGTTTCTTAAGCTGCGCTGAAAATGCCATGCTATGCGCGCCGACGAATGACGTTCCCCGACTGCGCGCCGACGAGCGCCCTCTGCCATGGAGGAAGGAAACCCTCTGCACAAGCTCATGTTTCCCGATGTATTGCCAGATGGCGTCCATGTCTCACGCAGCGCCTCCTCAATTTTATCAATGCCAGCCAGATGCGGCCGATTCAACATAAAAGAAGCGCTGTCTGAGGCAGGGCAAAACATAAATGGCCGCTTGATGAAATAATGCGGTAAAATGAAATCTGTTCAAACAAACCTTCATGCCAGGACGGAAATGGTACGAGAACAGCATCACGGGTGGCCGTGGATCAGACCAGCACTCATGTAGTACGGCCGGCAGAAGACTATCGTCTTTCGACGACATTTGCAGCGAAGCACGCAGATACGCGGCAAATTTTTTCTTTCTCTCTGCTCCCTGCTCGCGTTTTCATTAGCTCTTCTGCCTGTATATATTGCCGCGTAGAATTCTGTCTGTTCGCTTCTTCCTCGCCTGTGTTCTGCCCCAGTGTCCTTGTCTTTTTCATAACTTTTTTTCTCTCGAAATGTCTTTCCTCACCGTAGTGGGGAGGCCGATGCCTCTGACTGGGAACCACTTACTGCGCCTCTAATGCCCAGACCACTCGTACGCTTGCCGACGCGCGCTATCTCGCCTCTACGCGCCTTGCGCTTGGCCCGCCTCCGACGAATGACAGTTAGCATCTACAGAAGGCGAATGCAAGCGCGCGACCACTTCGCTCACTCGATCATTGCCGCTTTGACAGACATCATTTCGTACCTGGTTATTGACAGTGCTTCAAAATGCTCACATATTGGTAAACGCAATTGTTTCAGGTTTAGAGTGGATAGATCAGCACAAGATGTAAATAAAAATTAGAAGAATCTTAAGTTTTGCCTTTAAGAGTAGAAAGCGATAGCATTAAAACATTCCTGACTGCTTCGCACGCTTCGCGGCAACGGCAGCTTATGTAGCCGTAATGCTTACTGGGAAACGCTGGCGGTGAACGGTATATGCACGAAGGCGAGCGTTGTGGTTGTCTTTTTTAACGCGATAGCGTTAAGGCCCTCGTGTCGCAGAAAATCCGGCGTCGGCGTGGATGTCGACGGCCGTGGCGGAGAAAATCATCCCGAGGAGGACGAGGAATAAACTTAATTTAGAGAAATGAGCAGACGGTAAAATCGTCCAAGGTGGGCGGCGTCCCTATAGTCCAGGATGCCGTGGGCCTGAGCCGATAGCTTGGCCCTGCTCACCAGGCGATACTGGTCTTCAGGGCTCGGGCTTGTCAGCTGGGCCTCCCACTGCTCGACGGTTGGTCCGGTGATGGGTGGTGTCGAAGGGTTCTGTCGACATTCCCCTACCGTGTGGTAGAGGGTATTGGGCACAGAGCAGAAGGCGCATTTGGGAGTATAGCTCGTAGGATACATGGCGTGTAGCAGGGTGCCGTGCGGGAATGTGCCGGTCTGTATTTTGCGGAAGATCACCGCCTCTTCTCTTGTGAGCTTCGGATGCGGGGGTGGGTGGATCCTCTTACCCAGTCTGTAATGACTCAGGATATCGGCGCATCTTTTCGGGACGCTATCACAATGGTCTACCGGTGCTCGTGAACCCGGTGGGATAGCCCGGAGAATGCGATCTCGGGCAGGGGCGTTAGCCGCTACATTACCCGACAGGGACTCGTGTCCCGGGGCCCAGACAATGTACAGTTCTTCAAAATTGTCTAGTTTTTCGATGATTCTCAGGGCTAACTTGGAAATGCGGCACTTTGGTAATTTGTACATGCTGTTTGTGAGTCCGTGATGACTGTGATGTGATCATCCCGAACTACCCCGACCGCGCAGGCCTTCCGCGTGGCGCAAGGTGTTAGTGCAGAAGAAAATCATTCCGAACCACCCCGACCGCGCACGCCCTCCACCTGGCGCAACGTGTTAATGAAGAAAAATTGAATTTGTCGCAGGGAGATCCGTCAGAAAAATGGCGAAGTACGACTTAACCATAAACATTATTCTGTTACGAGGAAACTCAAACACAAATCCCTTTTCCGGCTTTTCTACCACACCAACAGCGGCGCGCTCGGGTAGGCAACTTGCGAAAATCTTATCCAGATGGCGCTCGCATCCTCGGTAGGTCAAATTGGGACTTGGCCTGCCTAATGCATTTTGGACACGCGCGCGCGTCGAGGCAATATCAAACAATTAACAAAATAATTAAAAAAGGCCCTAGGGGCTTCACATTTTAATATAAGACGACTTATAGTCCCCCTGAAAAAACGCCCTCCTAGCAATGCATTTCTGCTTAAAAGTGAAGCCGACTTTAAGGTGATCGGTGTAAGCTTGGTCTTTGGAAGCTGGCTTTCCCATGTTCTGTGTTGCAGTGAAGCCAACTCAAAGAAAAATGCGATGCGAACGGGGCCCGATAACGCTATCGCGTTCCACTCTTAAAGGCGAAGCGTAAGCATCCTCCAATTTTTCTTCTTGTCCCCTCCCGGCCGGCGGGCGCCGCGCTATGATTGGTAGAAAGCACGGGGCGCGCACCGCTCTGAGATTGGTAGATACGGGGCATGCGCCGTGCTGGGATTGCTAGCGAGTTTTCGCTCAAGCTCGACACAGTTGGCTCCATGCTCACTGCGCAACGGGGCCCTTAAAGCACATTCTCGTAAGACATAAATCTGCCTCACTGACTGTATACTGTACCACGCCGTAGCGGCGTAGTCAGTCGCGTGGAAATGCGACGCAGTGAAGCACCGCTATCTGTCTAGAACAGATATCAGTGCTGGCGCCACGCTTCTGCGCATACGATCTGTCCCGCACCATCTGCGCATGCGTAGGCGCGCCGGCAAGAGTGCGTGTGGTTTATCTTTAAGGTTTAGGCTGGACGACCGTGTTGTCGTCCGCATTTTGTACTGGGGACGGAAGCCCCTCATCTGATTTTTCAATGCTCTTAATGCTTCATCCCTCCTGACTCTCTTGTGTATTTTTGCTTCGTAGGCACCCACAATTATTCGCTCTAGTTTGTCGAAAGCCCAACGACTGTCTTGGTAGATTTCTGTAGGTTCTTACTTTTGTAGCGAAGAAGAGACGCTAGTGGGTGTGGCATGAGGCGTTTGCTCGGAGGCGTCTTGGGGCATGGTAGATGGTAGGGTACGGGATCGGAGTTCCAGGATGATATACTGAGGTTACCCAGCACCTCCAGCAATTCTAAAGGTGATTATTCGGCAGAGCTTGGAGCAGCGCAACGTAAACGGTCAGCGCAGTAACAGCTTTCAAGCACGAGAGCCGTTGCCGATCAAGA
Organism: Dermacentor silvarum; assembly: GCF_013339745.2. NCBI lineage: Eukaryota > Metazoa > Arthropoda > Arachnida > Ixodida > Ixodidae > Dermacentor > Dermacentor silvarum. The sequence goes on along the minus strand of NC_051162.1, from coordinate 161,711,798 downwards.
GCGCTCGACCCACTAGCGTTTTGATCCAGTAGCGTTGAACCCACTAGCGTCTCTTCTTCGCTACACTTTGTTTTGTGTTGTGAATGCTTGGGCTGACGGCTGTCATCAAGTTAAAACTCAAGCCAGCCCGCGATTGGGTGTACGTGTTTGAATCTATGTGGCCTGGTTGGTTCTGGTCGACGAGGAATCGTGATTGCTGTTTTTGCTCTCTGGTGGGGCATTCGGACGCTTCTTTAGGCGCCCGGGGAGAGTTCGCGCCAGAGGCACCAAGAGACCAGGTTGCAGCAAGTGTTGCTCTTAATTAAGTAATTCAGTAATGTACATGTACTCAAATGTGTAATTCATTTAACTAAACGTCCAATCAACCACATGAGGAAAATTTCTACGCATCTCCTGCGTGTTAGCATAATCTCTCCAGCGCGAAAGTAGTGGCAAACCATTCATCGTATGGTTTGTTTTTCCTCTTCGTTAATATATCGCATTTTTGTGGACTCATACTCCTGTTATGGCTTCTCGGTAGGCTGCTCTTTCCGTAAATAAATAAAATAGAGAAGCAAGTTGATACCCGCTGATGTTCTTTAGCAGTTATTTGCATTCTGGGTTTGGATTGTACAAAGGTTAGATTTGCGCCCTTTTCTCTTCACGGGCCATCGGCGCGTACGCACAAGATGGGGTTATCCTGTTTTATATCACGTATATTACAGCGGAGCTGTATATGTCTACCATCCCATAGATTTTTCGATGTCCGTGCGTCAAAACTCCCGAGACAAAGCAACCAGTAAGGCATGTGATGACACCTGGCGTAGCGAGAGGAAAGCTAGGAAACGGGCGGTGAGTAGCAGTGAAGATTGTGCTCGAGAGGCTGACCGTAAGTGATGGGCTCGACAGGAAGACGGGTGTTGCGAAGCGGAGAATGCGGTGAAGGGACGCAGGTACCACGGCAGTAAATTGGACACCTGCAAGGGTGCGTATGCAAAATTTCAGAGAGACTTTCTAGACAGACATTTCGGATTCAGCTGTGCGTTGTGCGACAGACTGTGGTTCTAGAACGATTTGATGGTGATCGGTAACGTTCGAGATGTCGCGAAGCGAGAACGTGATGCGGTTTTGACAGTTACCCCAGCTCCCGACTTAGCCAGCTGCTCGGTTTGGCCACGCCCAGGGAGCGCTAATGGCCGTAGAGCGCATAGATCATTTGGCGTGACAGGTGGTTGCTAACAAGTCACCTGCTGCATTTCCGCGCATGCGCTAAGAAGCGAATAGGCAGTAAGTATGTTGCGTGCGCTAGTATGGGGTGGCCATGTGTAGGGCGTAGTGCCGAAGAACAGCTCCGCTGGTAGCGCACATTCGCAGAGTGGAATGGCTGCGATTTTTCTGTCACATTAAAATGATATGGCACCTCATTATCGCGAGATGGAAATGAAAAAAGAAAACTAATAAGTACGCTTATGTATTTAACGAGTTGGCGTGATTGCTTACGAATGGAGGTGTTTTTATTTCTATAAAAAATAACATTAAACTTGCTTTTTGTATGCTCTCAACCAAAGTTGAGCTTTATTTCTTCCATTCGTTTCTCGGCTGTGTACTCGTAAATGTCGACGTTTCGATTCCAGGCGGCACAAAGGCGAGTATCTCTTATCAAACAAGCCAAACAAATCCCCTACAATATCGGTCGCGTTAGGGACCAGTTTCCAGAAATACTCCTTCGAATAGCAATGCTAGCGGTAGACACTGAAAAAAAAATCATTCGGGTTCATGCAGAGGCCGCATTTCCAGCAACTAACTGCGAAAGGAAAAAAGGGATTTACGTCTAACCCGTCTCAAAACATCTTTTCTCCATAACGCGTCCGAGTAAACGGAGACACTGTAAACAACGACGGCCTCTTTGCTAGGCCGACAGACCTCACAAAGCGCCGCGTTTGCGACACGCAGCTTGCGATCTCCCGCGGGCAACATCGCGCGGAACGTCGACAGCGAGCGAGCGAGCCACCAGCGAAACTTGCGGGTACGCTTTGCTGGCCGGACGGAGTAAACACACTTTCGTGGCGAGGGAGTAAAACAAAAACAAAAACAAACACAAACACAAGCGATACAAATACAAACAAGCTTCGCTGTTGTGATTCTATCCGACTGCCTCGTGTTCCCTTTCCTTCTTGTATGAAAAACAAATTAAATAAAAAAGAACAATCGTGAAAGGACACATGAGGAGAAAGAAACACGGGATGTTTGTTTCGGTCATGCGAGCTGATCACACCGTGCTGTCGTGCCATGCTCGTCACCTTATTCCAGCGCACGGCAGCAGCTGCCGTTGATAGTTGGACGGCTAAAAGGCCGAGAACAAAGAAAGAAAGAAAGAAAGAAAGAGAAAAGAAAGAAAGAAATAAGAAAGAAAGAAAGATGGACGGGAAATGTAGGTCGCCCAGGGGCTGCAAACTGGGTCGACTGAAGAAAGTGGGTCGGACAGGCTCCCGAATTGGTGTAATCCGGCGCTTGAAAGCACCTCAGGATGCTCGCTTGACGGCACCCAGGGCTCGTATTAGGGATGTGAGCCGTCCGACGGAGGCGAGATAATGTCTCTTCGGGGGGAAACGGCGCGGAGTCCAGGCCCCGCGTGGGCGGGCGCCAAGCGCAAGCCGAGCCCGAAGCTCGAGCTGCGTTTCTGACGCGGCCGCGCCGTGTGGTCCGGAGATGGCGAGGCAATAGGGCGGGGTGCCTAAAAGTAGGTTACTATAACTCTGGTCTGGATACTGAGCACAAAAAAAGAAAGAAAATTCGCGTAGCTTCATTTGTCTCACTGGTTAGTAGGTCAACGGCAGTGGTTTGGATGAAGCATTCTCTTCTTATATTTACCTCTTTATTTCTTGAAGAAGCGGTATAGAGAACGCGGTAATGACAAATGAACGGAAAGTGAAGATGATGTTCAATATTGTTTTCGGTAGCCTGGTAGATTGTTGAGGTTAACGGCTCAGAACTACAAAATATCTATCAGGGATTAATATATAATATTGGTGCAGTACAATTTCGACAACTTTGTTTTATTTAGCGGTTATTCTTGGTAGAGCTATAGCTTTTCATATTTTGCCGCTGCTAAAATCAAATGCACAATTCGCGCCCAACTGAAGATCGCGAATACGACTAGCGACGACCACATGTAGCTTTACATCATGCTTTTCGCGACGTATGTTATGAAAGCAAGTTAAATTAGGAAGCAGAACACTGGTTTGTTCGGGTAGCTTCCAGGCCCCTGCGGGAGGCATGGGTCAGGCATCCTCTGTTATGTATTGCTTCTTGTATGATCTATGGGATATATCTGCGGATGACCTCCCTGGAAGCGACGAATGTTTCTCGGGATTTCCCGGTTCCTCTTTGAGGTAATCGTTGCTGTGGGGCGCTAATGCCAACCAGTGTCTTGACGTTCATTTGACCCAAGCTGCAACTTCGGTCCAAAAATTGAAGCTTCGGTCCAAAAAGTCAGCATTTTTCCCTCGCCCAAGCTCGTGGACAAGGCTTTCTGCTTTTCAGGCTGAAAGAGGCAATGACTGCCGTTCGTGAAAATATTGACCTTCGTCACCGCATCGGGTTGGGTATTGCAAAGATAACAAAGCCCTTTAACATCGGAGGCCATACAAAACCGTCTGACTTGCTGTGTTTCGAAGGATTGTTGGAAACTGCCAAGCGCGTAACAAAACCAAAATTATAACTCATCGCTAATTGGCATGCTGTACAACTATGAGCGCGCCAAACGCACCTCAGAGACGTATCTGCTTTTGTTTTCTATTGCTTTAATTTTGTCTGCCTCGGGTTTGCATTACACAGAAAATCCGTTCTTTCGGCATTGTTACGAAGTACGATTGTTCCGCCGTTGCTACATTGTTCCGTTCGCACGGTTCGGAAACAACCTGTTAAAACTTGAGGAGAGTGAGGCTGACGCATTTTCGGCGGGTACTTGAATCGACGAAGCTTGCCTGAATATTGCGCGTTAGAGGGCTGCTTGTAAATGTGGGACCTGCCTTAGAAAATTCGAAAGGTGAACACCAACTAAGGTAAGTGGATCAGGCGAAACAATTCAATATCGAACAGTGTACAAGGAGGCATTCAAAGCTGACGCTAGAGTTGAAAAGCTGAGGCTAGCGTTGAAAGAAGCCGTTGCTTCTTTTCAGAACGAAATGCTTTGTGCTTGCAAACATAAAGAAAATACCACAAAATCGGCGACGAAACTGTGTATGTATTGTCCACTGTTGCCGAAGACGCCATGCTATATCGCCAGAAGCCTGCTTCATCGCTTCGCTGAAATCCTGAGTTCACGTTTAACCATTTTTACCTATTTTCGTTGTTGTTGTTGTTGCCTCTAAATTGGGACAAATTGAAAAGTTTGGTTACCGAAGAGACCGCTATCCCAAAATGGTCGCTAAAAAGCAACCAATAGAATAATCAAAGGAATAAAGTGAAATAGTCAAACTACTTCACAATTGCTTAGAAGAAATCAAACAATGTGCTTCTAGGTATATTGACTATGAAGATGACACAAGAAGACCAAGAGAGGGCAAGACAGGAAGGGTTGCCAGTGCATAGACCTTAAGGTTAACCTGTGCCAGAATAGGTGGTTAAAGAAAATTGATGGTGATCAGAACGAGGCATTCGATAAAACTTGTCAAATAGTTACAAATATAAACATATATGCGTCACGAAGAGCGAACACATTACTTGTGAAAGTACTGAGCAACCTCTAATCATTCTGAAATGTTTAGTTCACTACAAAGTGCACAATTGGTCAATGGCACAGAAAATTAACCATCCTATCAAAATTGGATTAGATAAGCAACATCGCAACAAGCCATATGAAATGTCACTGACAAAAGGAATGATTCTTGATGCGGCAGTGGGTAGAAAAATTACGTCACGCATACGGTGAAGCACCATTCACGAGCAGCTTATTAGGTTCCTGCTGTTCACAAGAATATATCTCAAGGCTTTCTCTATTTTTCATCCTTTAAAGGGACCCGACCAGGGTGCAACCACATTTTCACAGATAATAAATACCAATCTAAGATACCCTCTCAATGATGGACATTCTATCATCGGAATTATGCCACCGTGTTCATGCCGTTCTCAAAATTGCGTCAACGTCACCCAGTTGTCACAGCAATAGTAAGCTTTCTCATTTTGTACTGACTGATTTATGAAAGGCAGACAAATGTGCTTTTCCAGAAATGTGTATTTTCTCGCTTCGGGGAGATGGGCTCTGGAACACTCTGCACGGCGTAGAGATTAGGAAATTGTGCGGGATGTGATGACGTGATGGCTCCTGACGTAGCTGGGATGTGTGCGCAGCCGTCCAGGAAAGGAACACGAATATATTGCCGATAACGACAACTGAAGGAAAGCCAAACGTGCGCAAGTGGGCGCAAGTCGATGCACACTAAGGAAAACTGCACCCTCAAGGGTGTTTAATTCCTTGTGTATATAACTCATACCCTTATTCCTATAGTAATGGGTGTTTTGAGCCTACTACTACTCCCATATGAAAGGTAGTTTTCTGGAATTGCACCCTTTCTGCCAATACGTGTTTTGCGAAATGGACACTACGTTTCCGGTTTACCGGCGATATCTGTTGTTCTATCAATCAGATAGTCTTTTGGAGGTCTTCCGAACTAATCTCGAAGTGCTCTCGAGACGTTTATATGTAAAAAAGAAAGCAATGAAAATAAAAAGCCGTGCAACGCTCCACCTATAGGTTCGAACAGTCGAACTTTACAGGTTGCCAGTCGGAAGTGTTATCCTCTGAGCCACTGAGCTTTTCCTTCTTTTTTTCCCTTCATACATGATATTTATTGCAGCGAATTAACATTGTACTGAATGCACACAAGCAAAAGGCAATAAATGTCCCAAATGAAAAATAAAAAAAGATTTATATGAGTACTAGCCAATAAAGAAAACGATCATAGGTGTCCATAAAAACGAGGAAACGACACAGACCTTTCAGCCGAAAATAGCCCACAGAATACAGCAGCACCAAAAGAGTGTGGTGGTGCCTCTAGTTGCTATTATAGACTGAAGTCATGCTCTACAGTTTTATTGCGATAGCAATTATATGGACACTTGAACCGGATTTCTGCCGTCGGCGTCGTCGTCGCCGTCGCCGTCGCCGTCGCCGTGAGGTTCCTTATAGATAAAATCTTCGCCGCGCGCCGTATGCCCGAGAGGAAGCGTGCGGGGACGCGCGCTATCGCGGAGAGCGAACGCACTCAATCTCCCACGCGCAAGCAAGAAAGCAGGAAGCCAGCGCCGGAGGGAGCAAGGGGGGGGGGGGGGCACTTCTCTGCCAACAACCGCGCTCGTCGCTCGCTCGCACCGTCTCTTATCTCCACACGGCTCTGACCTTTATGCGCCGCGTGCATTCGCCGCTCAGTTTCCGTTGAAGCGATAGACCGCACGTACCTTCGCCCGCTGCGGCGTATGCTTGCTGCCAGCGTTTTGACAGTCGTTGTCTGCTGTCATTCAGTGTGATCTCTTCGTGTTTGTGCGCGCTCACACCACGCTTGTTCATTCAGTTCGTAATAGTCGGGCCACATTTTCCAACGCACGCTACACACGCAATGCTGCCCGGATCGGCAGTGCAGCGCTACAGGTGCGTCCCTTCGCACGCGCTGCCCACGGGAAGCGCTTCTCATCAACACCACCGTTTCACACGCGCCTTCTCGTGGTCATCGAGTCTCTCTTCATGTCGGTCTACTTACGCCGCAGCACACCTGCTTACTTAATCAGCTCATGTTTACTACAATTCATATTGCTACCAAAGCCGCTCACCTTACTTCGTATGACATTGCTGTGTTGCTATCGCATTCATTGCTTCGCCCTTAGGGCGAAACTGTGACATTTTTTTATACAAACAATGTATATGTAAATATAAACGAAGTTCTGCCTCGTGACCAGCACCCTCGTGACAGATCCTCGTGACCAGCAACAACTGGTGTGACGGGCCCGGGAGACAGCAAGAGCCGCAGGAGCCCTGGACTGAGGGCACCTCCCAACACAAGCAGGAAGACACTTAGTTGCTTTTTTGTTTTTTTCTCTCTTAATGAATGTTTTCCCTCCTCCTTCCTCCTCCAACTGTAAACCGAAGGTTGCTGACATATTCGACGTTGGTTCTCACTCCTAAACCTTCCCAGTCTAAGAGCTTGAATACTTCTGCTAAGCATGCAGTGAATAGCAGTGAAGAGATTGTGTCTCCTTGCTTGACCCCTTTCCTGATAGGTAACTTTCTACTTTTCTTGTGGATAACCATAGTAGCTGCGGAATTTTTGTAGGTATTTGCCAAGATATTCACGTATGCCTCACGTTTGTATCTTACCTCACACTAACTTGCATCAGGAATATTTGCTAAAGGTACCGTTGATACTTGCTTGAATCGATCGAGAGTCGGAAAAAAGCTTGAAATATGCTTAAGCTTCGCCTTTAAGAGTAAAACGCGATAGCCTTGCGCTAGCTGATTCCAACTTGAGCTTGCAAATTACCTCATCTCATCACGCCATCTAACGTTCAGCCGCCCTCGACTGTGCTTCCCTTCCCTTGTCATCCTTCAGTAAATCTAATGATCGGTTATCGGCCCTACGCGTTACATGGCCTGCCCATCTCCATCTATGTTTACAGCGAAGCTGTTTGGGGCTAGGATCACGAGGTGTATTCGTGGCGTATCGTCGACAGAAAAGCATGGCGGGCTGACCCCGGGGGCAGTGCAGGGATCATACCCACGTGAGCGACTAATTGCAAACAAAAAGGGCGTTTGTGTGCGAGTTTCGGCGTAACAAAATTTTCGTTTTCTCGTATATTCAAATTACAATCCGACGGTACCATGCGCGTAGGTTGTAGGTAGGTCGTACTTTACGACTTTTCTGACGTATATTGCTTTGAGACATTCAATTAGTTCAGTAACGCCTATGCGCCGCGCGGAGGGCCTGCGTTGTGGTTCGGAATTATGTTTTTCTGACGGCGGCCGCCGACGCCGGATTTTCTGCGACACGAGGCCCTTAACGCAATCGCGTTAAAAAACGAGCAGGATACTCAGCCTGACCACATACGAATGCCGAAAATTCAGCGTGGCGTTCCCGATGCGCATTTCCTGCTTTTGTTTGCTTTGGGGTACACCGGGTTTCCTATTACCATTGGACTGGCCCGCCTGAAATCTGCGAAGTACCATGCGCTAGTCGAGCCTTGCCTTCAAGTAAAGGGACCATTTACGTGAATGCATGCATCATATGCTTGCTTACTAAACTTTATGTAGCAACTGGAGGTTGTATTGATCTCTACGTTCAAATAATTAGCGCAGCTTGGACGGAAGGTGCAATGCTAAAGAGGCAGCAGAGTTGATGGGCATCTAGCTAGTCCTGGATTTTGGGCTAGGCTAAGCACTACCA